>NC_056748.1:606920635-607220635 GCF_019279795.1 Protopterus annectens
TGTTTCACATGTCACTGGCTCAAAAAGACTGGATCAGTTCCTCAACATCATGATAGAACATGTGGAGAAGCATATGTGGTTTACAAGGACAGCAGAGGAGAGAACCAGCAACCTGGGTGTACTCTACAAGATTGCATGCTTCTCTGAGGTCCTTCAGGGTGCCATAGATTGTATCCATATTGCTTGCGGGTATCCCCTGGCCTAGAGAGAGAGAAATGCATAAATACTAGATGGTCTGTAATGCACATGACATTATCTATAATGTGTCCTTGCCAGCTATGAAGTCATATGATTCATACATTTGTCACATATCTGACCTATATCAATAGCTCCTGCAGTGGGACTTCCCACACGCTCACCTGGCCGGTAGGTTTATACATGAAGAAAGCATGGCCTATAGAAACAGCATGGATGCTGGCCCCATTCCATGTATATTATGTATGGTGCATTGCAGGCAATGTGAGTATGCTCTCATTCACAAACCGCAAGCAATTGCAAAAATGGCATATAACAGACAGATATTATAGAAAGAGACTTTTGAATCTTGAAGGGAAGACCCCACTGTTTAGATGTTAGTGGTGGAAATATCTTTGTACAGAAAAGTATTTGAAACATGTTCCATGCTACATATCATGATCCTGTATAAACAGGTGGTACAGCCAGACAACACCATGCGAGGGCAGGTCATAACTGACTGATACAGGGAGGAAAGAGAGTAGAACAGTGGGAGGATCAGAGCTATAGCCAAGACAGCAGTGTGCACAATACATTGCAGTTTTGCCAAAGATGAGTTGTCTGGTCCACAGCAGTGGGCATTGACATAGATAGTACATGCTGACATGATGCATTCTGTAACAGTCAGGTGTTGCAGGCTACTTTATGGTCTGGCTGCAATATGCATCAGGTATAAATAAATCTATGCCGGACATTGGTGGACTAGGCACAGCCATTATCTCTTCCACAGTGACAGTTGACTGTAACAATACAATGTTAGGTAAGGTTATGAGAGGCAAACAAAGAAGACACACACCGTGGGAGATTGCTGGGTGTCACAAATCACATCTTCTAGTGAAAGAAGTGTTGCAGAGAGTGCCATTGTGTCCCTAGACCATACTGCCTTCACGGTGCCATCACAATCAATAACAGTAGGCCTACTGATGTCAGTCCCCTGTTGCTCCACTGTGGTGGACCCTCTACCAGTGGAACCTGTGAATGCATGAAAAATATGGCACCAGTATGATCCCACGATATGTGGATCTTCTCTGTTTTGTGTATTCGAGTACATGCAAACATTGCTATGCAACACTCAGGACCACATAACTTGTTTGGAAGGACATTGTGCTTGCAGATCAAATGTGTTTAGTAGATGGAGTTGCAGGTCACTAATAACCATGTCCATTCTACATCATGTGTGTATATCCATCTTACCATAGTATTATGGTCAAGATTAACTTTGTACATCACTTATCTACACATGGGTAGAAGGTTCCAGGACTGCTCACACATACATGTAACAACCTGGTATGAGGGTCAGATCCTTATGCCTGGAGAGTGTTATCAAAAACTCTCCTCATCCCCCTTCAGCCACTTAAATGTCTGTGGTCCATCCATTGTAGTGGTTTTGTCCACTGCAATTTCCTGACCTTTCTGCTTGGTATGGACAGCTTATCAGTAACTCTCACCTATAGGTGTTATAGGGGCCTAGCGCAGCATTACATCTTGCACTATGCTCTGCCACATCTGACCTCTGACCTGCTGGCCAGTAGGTGCATGACATACATGATGGCATCCTGTTGTAACGCATCATTTTACTGGACTTGTACATGTATTGCCTTCCTCAAATGGCCATACCCATACCTGTAGGCCTCCAGGCAAAATGTCCTTTAGTTCATAGGTTTTTACAAGATTTACAACCAATAAGGCCCTTACAAGCCTAACTGCACACCCTAAACCCATTTGAATCCCGAGTATCATGGGCATTTGTATTAGGGGAAGGACATGTTAGTAGGGACATAACTATGGGATTTGTAGGGGGGTGTTAATTATGATAATACTTTTCTTATTTATAGTCTCTGTACATAAGGGACATGAGGGCCAGACTGGGGGGAAGGGGGTAAATTTGCTATTTCTTATCCAGTCTTCAAGGTTTTGTTTGAAAAGGGTCAGGGATGAACATTGTACTCCATTGTTGAGGAGCATATTCTGTAGTGCAGGGATCCTTTGGGGCACACTTGTCTCCCCAGCACATTCTGTTTATGTCCATGGATGCATTTTTTTCTGGTGGTGTTAATTTTGCACATGTGCAACAGAGCCATCAGGACTGGGTCTGAGGAAGCCTTGTAACCCGGGAAAGACCCCTCTCAGCAGCCTGTAGGAGACTGAATACAGAAAGCCTTTAGATGGTCAGTGTAGGAAAGGGTATTCAAGACCTGAATTCTCCTGGTGAGTAACCTTTGTGGGCATTCCAACTGTTGCATGTGTCTTTGGGTGGAGTAGAGTGGTATTATAACTTCCCTGAACCTGGATTCCACAACCTCGCCTATGGGTTGGGCAACATGGAATCATTTTCTTACTATCTTAGATACAACTTGGTCAAAGGTCAGATTATTGTCTACATATGTTCCCAGATTCCTTATTGCTACTAGGTTGAATCTTAGGAGTATTTTGTTGGTGGAGTAATTAACTTGGGTTGACAGTTTCCCAAAGGGGATTATAATGCATTTTTGGCAGTGAGTTGTAGGCTGTGGCTTTGGCATCAGTCATTTGTCTGTGTTGAAACCTCTGATGTTGGTGTCTTTGGGGGAATGTATAACAACTCCCAGTTTACAATCACCTGCACACTTGGTGAGCCAGAGACTTTGAATATTAGCCTTGACTTCCTAGAAGTAGATGCCAAACAGGAGCAAGACCAGCATTGAGCCCTGGGGTACTCTGCTGGTGACCCGTCTCTTGGTTGGGGCAATCTCACTGATCCTGAATTTTTGGGTCCCGTCTGTAAGATAGCTAGCAATCCAACAAGTTATGTAGGGATTTATTCCTAGCTCAGAGAGCTTGTCAACAATACCTGAGTTGGGCTATTGTATCTGATGGGTTTGTAGTTCACTGGGTCAGTTGATGATCCACTCATGTGGAGGGGAATGACTGTTGAGGTTCTCCACTCACTTGGCATATAACTTGTTTTGATGCTGTAGTTGAAATGCACTTATGTGGTCTTCTTAGGTCCTGTTTTAGTCTTTTCAGAAGGCAACCAGGGATGTTGTTGGAACCCATAGAGGCGGTGTTCTTGGCTTTAGTGAGTGCTGCCAGAACCTGTTCCCCACTAATAGTTGAGGGAAGTATGTTGGAGGGGATTTCACCTGGAGTAGCTGGGGGAGAGTTGGAGTTGAAGTCTGAACTGATTATAGCAGCCAGTAGACTTGCTATGTCACCCTGATTGGTGAAGGTGGTATCGTTCAACACCAGTTCAGCACACTGCTGTGTGTTAACTCTACGGTTCTGGACATAGCTGAAGAAGGCTGTGCAATTGTCCTTTCCCTGCAAGGCTATCCTGACCTCGTAGTTGGCCTTGTTAGACTTAACTAGTACTCTTAATTTCTTGTTTTTAAGGGAGTTGCTGTGCATGATTTTGGCCATGAATTTATTTCTTTTATTGTATACCCTGTTTAGGTGAGGATTCCACCAGTGGTGTTTGATGTTAGTGTTTAATATGGGTTTACTTCTGGTAGGTATGGGAGTTTCTATGCAGCCATTCATGCTTGTATAGGAACTCTCAATAATTCTGCATAGGTAGCTGTGGTCTTGGGGTTAGGTGGAGCCTTGAATTTTGACAAACTATCACTTAATAAAATGCAGTTTGTCTTACATTAGTTCCCAACTTTTATTAGTTTAGCTGGGATTTCTGGGTTTATTTTTACTTCAAAGTAGACAGCTTTGTGATTCAACCTCACTAGTGAGGACATGACATAGGGGTACAATGCTCTCCCATGTTGGTGAGTACCAGATCCAATATGACTGACCCTCGGGTTGGAGCTTGCACTATCTGTTCCAGGATGTTTATGTTAAGGTCCAAGAAACATTGTTACTGTGAGTTTGAGGCAGTGTAAGTTTTCCATTTTTCAGAGGGTAGATAGCGATGACTAAGGTGTTCAGTTGGATGGTAAGCACCTCTACTAGATATGGATAATAACTGTGAAACTCTTGGTGCATAGATGGTGATCTGTGGCTAGTTATGATATGGTGAGTTACTTTATCTATGGTGACTTTTACATGGATAAGCTCAATGGTATCATCCTTTGTAACCAACCTGGAGGTATGATTGTTGCTTATGTCAATCAAGACACCTCCATCTTCGGCCGTTGTCTGTGCTGTTGCTGGTATAAATGTGTGCAAGGCACCGTAGCCTTGCACAAATGGAGTATTTTCTATGGCTTTAAACCAAGTCTCAATCATCACATAAATGTCTACATTCTCCAGAATGAGGAGGGCTTGAAGGGTGTGGAGTTTTTTTTTTTATTTAGGCTTCTAGCTTTTAGCAGTAACGTCTTAAGGTTGACTGGAGACTTTTTCACTGTGTTGGTAGTTTTGTATTTCTGGCATTGCCTAAAATGGTTCTAAGGATGTGGATAAAGCTTAGACCAATATCCAAAAGTCTCTGGGGGGTGGGTACAACCCATTCCCATGCTGACACACAAAAAAAAAATCCCTCTGCAGTGATACCAGAAACTAAGCCAATTATTAAAATCAATCATTTTTTATTTGTACTGTGGCATCACCCTTGGTGAAAGTAGAATTCTGCATAATGCAAGACTAGTACTTGCCCTGTGACACAAATTCTGGAGATCAGTTATGTCACTTTTCATATATTCCAGTGAAGTATGTCTCTGTTCATTTACACCCACATGGACTATGACAGAGACATATTGGTTCCTGTGGTGCAGTGACTTCAGTGACTGTGTGATATTGAATATCCTGACTGTAATGACAAGAGTATTAGACAAGGTATATGCTTGCCTTCTGGGCTTTGTTCTTGGAGTACCATTGGGTGTAGGCTTATGTGAGATGTTTAGTGTTTCTTTTGGTGTGTGTTTTAGTGATTGATAAAGAGCAAAGTTGCTGTTATGCGGCTTTGGAGGGCTTTGAGATTTAATAAGTTTTTTTTAAGCACTTCAGCATTAGACAATCTGTATATGTGGTGAACAGTATGGTGTGAGGGATGTAGTGTGGGCATTCTTGACAACCTTATCTGTGTGTGAAATTTTTGTCCCCAAGCAAGATTTCTCATGTGTTATCTTCTCTAATGATTAACTGGTCATCTGAAGACATTGCTTCATTGCCTTAGTTTGTCCAGATCTACAAGTTGGCCTCAGAAACACGAGGGAATTGCATATCCTTGTTATGTTCCTGTAATAGGGTTGGCTGTTTAGTATTAAGGATTGGGTTTTAACAGGGGCCTCCTAGGGTAGTTTCTTTGGTTAAGTACAAAATGTTAATATAGTGCTAGGATATGGTAGTGCCCTTCAGTGCTCAAGCTAGCTGCTGTAAGTTTAATTCCCCACAATGCCATGCTGTTTAACAGATTTTGGATCTAATCCTAAGTTTTTAGGTAATTTTACTGTCTAGCCATTTGCTACTATACAGGGCACTACACATCACTGCTGCATGATGGGCAGCTCACCACACACTCTCCTAATGTATAGCAGAGAAAAAGAGCTTGAAAACTAACTCCTATAACCTCTAGCCAATATACTAACACACTTTGAGTGCCATGGAATGGTTCCTAACTTGAGAGACCAGCTAAATACCTTTGCCACAAAATGGATGATCCTGGAATTTCTTAATGAAAAAACACAGAAAAGTAGCTCTCAAGTGCATATTAAACAGGAAACTACCACATAACAACCCTGGCTAATTTACCCTTCTGAAAGATGATTTGGGGGCAAAGAGAAATGAAAAAGCCAACAAACAGTAGCTATCATGTATAAAACAAGTACAAGTGCAGCAAATCAAATATTCGTATCTTAGCCTGGATGACTCTGGATGCAGCTGAAACATTTGAAAAATATTGCCGAGCTCTATGAAGTGAACACTGATCCTTGCAAACTCTCCTCATTTATAGCAGAGAAAAAAACTTGAAAAGTGACTCCTATTCCCTCTAGCCAGTAAACAATCACACTTGAACTCTCTAGAGTCCTTTCCAACGCAGACCAGGTAAACACTTTCTGTCACAAGATGGATGGTTCTGGAATTTCTTAATGTGATGTGCGTGTATGTACTCACCAACAACATAAATCACCTTCATTTACTATTTCCCCCTGCATATGGCATGATCACCCTGTGGCTATGTTGGCCATGGCAATCTCCTACAGTATATACTTCAGAATCCCATGAAATACCCTATGGCCACTGCAGCCCTTCAATACAGCCATATGCAAGTGTGCTATGTGACTCTCTTGAGGCCTTACATGTGACTTGTGCAGATGATTGGATACCTCTGCTCCTACATCCTTTTGTGGGTGTATCCTATTTTGCCATGTGTGTGTGTGTGTGTGTGTGTGTGTGTGTGTGTGTGTGTGTGTGTGTGTGTGTGTGTGTGTCACATCTGAGGTGGAATACTTATATATGGCCCACTCTTACATTTGTCTCTGTTGTCAAACAACTGCATGTTGGCCCTTCCTCTGCTGACAGTCATTGCAGTTACTACAGCAGAACAAAGGCTATATTACCAGATCAGTTCCTCCTCTTTCTATCTCCGTATCTGCAGCACTTCGACAGCAATTCCTATAAATTTCATTCATATGTTTCAAAGCAGTTTTGTGCAATATGGTGGTAGCACTTTATATCATGCTATCATGGATCACTTAGTGTGGACCAAATGCCAATGAGGCCAGACAGCAGCAATGCTTCTGAACTGCTCACTCAACATACTGCTGTAACATTCCTTGCAGCATGAGAAGTTTTTTTGCCCAAAACATGAGAGGTCCAAAGTTTTCATTGGGCCAGAGAACATGCATGGTGCTGAGCAGTGGTGCAGTGCTATGTCCAGTAACACATGCTTCAGCAGTGTGTATCCGTGCATATGGCTCTTTCATATTTCTCTTTGAGTAGGCCTACTCAGTGGGCATGGCTGCTTTCTTCAGTGTTAACTGAAGGATTCCTGGAGGATGTGCTATGGAAAGCAAAATTTTCCTGTTCTACCTGTAGAGAGATTTCAGTGACTTCCTATAGGGCTGGTGTGATGGCCTCTTTAAAAAAAAAAAGTTGATGCCTGGTGTAGGGGCTCCCTGATGTCATGGGCATCAAACATACAATGGAACAATGCAGGTTTCTGATTTAATGACATAAGCCAGCACCACCCTGACCCAATTTGCTAGCAGGAGGCAGAGGTTCCGGAGATGCATATTTTTTGTCCATCGGTTTATCTCACACTATGTATGTGTTGTCTCCCTATTCTTAAAAGTAGTCTACTTGCTTTACAACTGCTGAACAGCCTTGTCTAAAATATCCTGAAGAAGGCAAAAGCACCTTTTCCAGGCAGTGGGGTATATGTGTGTGTATTTTGTATAGCATTCCACTATACAACTACAATGTTGTTCATGAAATATGCGTATGTCATGCCATTTTCATCTCATTATTGCTCTCATATGCAAATTCACTTGAGGCAGAGCTGGTGGCATAGCCGCAGTCAGCTTCATCTCCACCATGTGCTGTGGCTGCAACTGAGTAACTGGTAATCTCCATGTCTTTTTCTCAGCAGGGGATGAATGTTTATCTGTTGTAAACAACAATGAGGTTTGGGGGGTGCCATCTGTTTTTGTGCAGGATGGGTCACCCATTGTGGCATGGCAATACAGAGGCTGGTGGCTGCTGAGTTGCACTGACAACTGGATGCCCACACCTGCAATGTGCATCACATTCTATACTGACTTGATAAGAAGCTCAACAGGCAGGCCCCATCCATCATATCTCTAGAGGAACAACCATCCCATGATGTTGGCTGTCCAGATGTATAATGATTGGGATTGCTGACCTCTGGGATGGTCTGACTACCATTCACTGTATTACCTCTTCTGTATCATTGCCCATACCTTGATCAGTGCCCATTGACTATCCACCACTTGCCCCAACGTTTGCATGTACTGCACCTTTCTGACTGTGTCTGTGTTACATTTGTCTGTTGGCACAGACTCCAGCTTTTCCCCATCTGCAAACCAAAGCTTATACCTCATTGTGTTTCCCATCTACGCTTCTCTTGTTAAGGAAGGTGGGATCTATTTCATATTTATATATAAATATAAACATAAATATATATATGTGTGTGTGTGTGTGTGTGTGTGTGTGTGTGTGTGTGTGTGTGTGTGTGTGTGTGTGTGTTTGTGTGTGTGTAAATATATATATATATATATATATGGGTCTACTTCAAATTGTCAAAGTTATGGGAAAGAGTAGTGGAAGCTAGGTTAAGAAGGGAGGTGATGATTAGTGATCAGCAGTATTGTTTCATGCCAGGAAAGAGCACTACAGATGCAATGTTTGCTCTGAGAGTGTTGATGGAGAAGTACAGAGAAGGTCAGAAGGAGTTGCATTGTGTCTTTGTGGATTTAGAGAAAGCATGTGCCTAGAGAGGAGCTGTGGTATTGTATGAGGAAGTCGGGAGTGTCCAAGAAGTATGTAAGAGTGGTACAGGATATGTACGAGGGTAGTGTGACAGAGGTGAGGTCTGCGGTAGGAGTGACCGATGCATTTAAGGTGGAGGTGGGCTTACATCAAGGATCAGCTCTGAGCCCTTTCTTATTTGCACTATTTGGACTATGATGTTTGCAGATGACATTGTGATCTGTAGTGAGAGTAGGGAACGGGTGGAGGAGACCCTGGAGAGGTGGAGATATGCTCTAGAGAGAAGAGGAATGAAGGTCAGCAGGACTAAGACAGAATATATGTGTGTGAATGAGAGGGAGGATAGAGGAATGGTGAGGATGCAGGGAGTAGAGGTGGCGAAGGTAGAGGAGTTTAAGTACTTGGGATCAACAGTTCAGAGTAATGGTGAGTGTGGAAGAGAGGTGAAGAAGAGAGTACAGACAGGATGGAGTGGGTGGAAAAGTGAGACCAGCTATGTTATATGGGTTGGAGACAGTGGCATTGACAAAAAGGCAGGAATCAGAGCTTGATGTGGCAGAGGTGAAAATGTTAAGATTTGTACTGGGTGTGACGAGGATGGACAGGATTAGGAATAAGTATATTAGAGGGTCAGCCCAGGTTGGAAGGTTTGGAGACAAAGTCAGAGAGGCAAGATTACGTTGGTTTGGACATGTGCTGAGGAGGGATGCAGATGGTTGGTGTAACAGAGCAAGATGCAGAGGACAGGAAGAAATGGAAACAGCTGATCTGCTGTGGCGACCCCTAACTGGAGCAGCCGAAAGAAGAAGAATTTCAAAAACATACAGGCTAGGATTCAAAGGCTTACTGTGGCTGGGATCTTTAACATGCCTGTTTTTCCTCCTCTGTTAAGTCTTTTTGATTCATTCTTCCGAGAGAAGAAGGCTTCAGGGCAGAGGGTTGTGTCACTAGGTAGAGCTGTACAATGTTGCAGCAATCCAGAGGAATGGCTACTGATAATTAGCCACATGCTATCCTTTGTAAATACCAGCAGCTATTGATTTATGCTGTGAATATGTGTGTGTGGCTGTAGGAGCATGAATGAATGTGTGTGTGTCTGTGTCTATAGGAGTGAGAATGAAACTGCTTGAATATGTTGGTGTCTGTGTGTGTGTGTGTGTGTGTGTGTGTGTGTGTGTGTGTGTGTGTGTGTGTGTGTGTGTGTGTGTGTGTGTGTGTGTGTGTGTGTGTGTGTGTGTGTGTGTGTGTGTGTGTACGTGCTCATGCATTTTCCTGGGTGATCACTTTAGGGGACTTAGAGTATAGAGAGTCTGGATGTGTCCGCTACTGGTACGTTCACGTGGGTGAATGGGTGAGTATGTCTCTGAGTGGGATTAACTTTGTGGAACTCATTTGTTGTGTGTTTGTATGGCTTCCTAAATGTGCATATGTGTGAGCATAAAGGGGTGCCTTTGCCAAAGTGATGCATGGGTCACAAGGGGGAAGACTACCATCATTGGGTCTGAGAGTGCTAGTTTATTTTTACTTATTTATTATTTGATGTTGGTTGACTAGGTTAGTCTGACTGGGCAGATGCCCTCTTTCAGTGGAGACCCGAGGAGAAAAGCTCCAAAAGGTATATACATAATTTAAAAATGTGACAATACAATAAAGCATAATGGTAATAACATAGAGTATAGCAGTAATCACATACATACAGACATTATAACAGTAATCCCATATGGATTACATCATATACTTAGTCACAGTAACAGTGATAACATACAGTATAACAGTAATCACATACATACAGACATTATAACAGTAATCCCATATGGATTACATCTTATACTTAGTCACAGTAACAGTGATAACATACAGTATAACAGTAATCACATACATACAGACATTATAACAGTAATCCCATATGGATTACATCCTATACTTAGTCACAGTAACAGTGATAACATACAGTATAACAGTAATCACAATACAGTTTCATCTTATCCATAGTTACAGTACAATTTCTTGTAGATGTAAGGCATGAGGTAGGTTCAAGAATAAAGCGCAACAACACTTCAGGACCAGATAGTCTGTAGCCTGTTTTAAGGAACAAATGCAGGAAATGAGAAGGAGCAGAACATATTGGGTTAGAGGGGAGAGTTACATTAAGTTGGGTCAGCACAAGAGCAAGTACAAAAGTTTAATAGATTGTCTTTTAATGTTTTTTTGAAACAGTTTGTGTTAGAAATCTGAAAAAAAAACAGGATTTTCATGGAATTTGTCATTTTAGGCCAGAGTACTCATTTGCCATAATGTATGTCTTTATAAATTTAGTATTTATAATACTGTCAGTAGTTTACTTCTTGGCATGCTTTCTGTAATCAATCTTTATATCCTTCCTGTATCTTAAGGAGTTTTTTTCTGGGTCCTCCAATTTCCTTCCGTATGCCAAAGATGTGTTGTTGGTGATCACATTCTTTCAAATGAACATAGGCTGACATGCTTTTTGAGCATGAATGTATATTTCATTACTGGATGGGATTTTGTTCTGGATTAGTTCCTCTTTTTTTACTCACAGTGAGTGCCAGGATAGAATCTGGCACCTCTGTGATCCTTGCATTAAGTTGCACTGATAAACGTGCAGAAATTCCCTGCTGTGCAGTTTAGAACACAGTGGCTAGGCAGCCACACAGTAGACTGCATCCGTGTTGCACTGTGTTGTGCAACTATGGTCTGCATTATTAGGGAACAGCATTCATTACTGAAGTGAATGGGTCAAAATATCTAATAGTAGCCATATGTAGTATGAGTGTCTTTGAATCATCATACTATGCAAGTTATTTAACTCTGAAGACATCTGTATTATGCAGAAGCCTAATTTATATTGGTCATGCCATTAGCTTGTGACTTAGAAAAACAAACCATTGCTGAACAGATGAGTCACTAAGCAGGTGAACAGAGAGATGTTTAAGGAATAACACAAGTTTCATCTACTGTGCAACACCACACAATGAAGGCTTGTGTAGTGTGCAGTAATTTATGAATATTGGCAAAAATCAGCATTCATTCATTGTGCATATATATGTAGAAGCAGACACTTAATATTATGCTTTCATTAAGCTTGCTGTTTCACTGTACCTCTGTTCAGAGTTTTACGATGCACGCTAATCCAATGCAGATACATATTCCTAAATTCGGGTTTCCTGTAAATACTTGATTCAGTTGTATTACTTATGTTTTGGTGCTTAAAGTTCTATCCCAAATATTAACTTATTTTTTTTCCCCAAGTAGAAGTAAACTTAAAAAAATGGTGAACATCTGCACACTGTGAAGAGAATGAGCAGGAATACGTATTAACCAATATTCTACCTTTCCTACTGATAACTGAGGAAAAATATAACCGATCATGATGGTTCAGCATTAAATTAGTTTACCACAAAATGATTTTTACTTGCCCATAGATTTATTCATGTCTCAAAAAAGTGTTGACTTGAATTAGAAAACGATTATAGTGAGACAGCCACTAAATGTGTATCTAGATTTCCAGTGAGCTTGTTCCTTGCAAAAAAAAAAAAAAAAAAAAACAGTTGATTCCTCATACATGTACTTTGCAAAAATTAAAAAGTCTTTTGGTCCTATTTGTGATGATCAAAGAGGCAAAGACATGTTTGTTTACAGAATAAACAGCGGAGATTATTGGTGCATCTATTATTGTTTCATTTCGTTATTTGTTTCATTTTTTATTTTACTTATTTACTCATGTCATACTTCTTGACTATCTTCTGCAACACTAAATGTACACAATAAATCATTTCTGGCCTATGGAGCTGCAAACTCATTCACAGATCTCCAAAATTTCTTAAAATCAGAGTTCATTCTGTGTTTATGTTAAGACCTGCAAAGTAAATGGATCACCATGCGATCTGGTGAAGAAACACCTTCATTTTGTGTAGAAACCAAATGTTGCTTGGTGTTCAAACTTAACTCAAAATGAAAACAACATAGATATAACGTCCCTTGAGTCTTTGATTACAGATACATGAAAACTGTACTATTAGGTAGTATTTGGCATGACTTCATCATAACACTGGCAAAAAATCAAATATCTTACCCACATTTTTAATTGTGCAGTATGGCTAATTCATTTACTTTATAAGCTTAAATCAAACCACTAACACATTAGGAAAATCCAGTGACCTACAAAATAAGACCAGCTTTGGATTTTACAAAAGTAAAATATGATTTTAAATACATTTCGATGTAAACATTTAGATCAAAAAATTAGTTGTTGATATGTATTACAAAACCATGTTTAGAATGCATAAAACAAAGGACCTCATTACTGTGTCTAGAACTAAGATCCTACCAGTAGTGGCAATATAATAAATTTAAATTTCACACAACCTTTGTTATTCTACATAAAACTCATTCCACATGTAACCATTAATTTCTTGAAATCCTTGTGACTTAATTGCAGATTAAATACATTTCATAGTTGACTGCATACTCGTAGCCACATTTAATGAAAACAGTGCTAAAATCTAAATATTCTGAGTCTTTTAAAATATTACAGTTTGAAACCTCATGTCTGATAAACATTTTAATTTAGGATTAAAACATTTGAACAATCCTTAGAAATTGTAGTTATTTTTCCCGCTCAGATAATCTATAGACACTGTCCTAAGGGCACAAAAATATGTGCTTATATTAAGTAATCTCTTGAAATTCCACAAAACAAATCAAGAAACGAGTTTTAGGTTCTTGGTCATCTTTAAAAAAAATCTCCAAAGATAATTAAATCCACAACAAAGTTAAGTATGTTATCCATTTTAAATTACAACACTATAAAAGGTATTGTGAAAGCCACAACTTCGTATTTCCATCTAACCCTTAGTAATTCTAGTAATACCCTAAACCTTAAGTGTGTCTTAATTTAAGCACTAGCTGAAAATGCTTCCTTCTGCATTCATTTGCCATGTTCACTATAACCATGTCTTCAGCATTATTGTTTTCATGCCTGTGATACTCTTATAGCAAAATGTGCAGAAGCACCAACAGCCTTCACCTCTCACATGCATACACACACGCTTGCATAATGTATAAACAGATACTTTAACAACACTAAATGTATCCATTTGCTACCGGTTTAGTCTGCATTCATAATCATTTTAATATCTGTATGTTTGTATTCTTAACCCAACCTTTTGCTTGGTGCAAAGGCATGTTTCATATAATTGACAACTAAGTGCAGGTAATGCTGGCCTTGTGGTCACAGATTGTATACTCTGTTTTGGAACTCATGCATTCTCAAATGAAACTCATACTTTAAGTCCACAACATAAAAAATGAATTGCAACCTCATTCAGCTTCAGTATCCTTTAATAAAATTTTACATTTATACAAGTCTGTGCATCATACTGTAAACATATCATCAAATAAGTGTTATACTGAATTAAAGGAAATAATTTGTCTCTCAGCAATGCTCAGCTTTCACAAATAGCTTTGCTTCTGAAATTTGGCAAGGGGTGTTTCCAAAATATGATCCAGTTTTCACTAAGTAGCCAGTTATGTTTTTTGTAAAAAATCTGCCTGAGTCTTCATAGTAAAAACTAATCTTTCACTTTGCATTTTAAGTATACTGTGTGAGATGAATGTTAAGACATGCATTTTAAATACACTTTCCCTGCTGAAAGTTTACACATCCATAAGAAACTAACATATCTTGTGCATGCAGTTTGACAGAAATTGTCAGTCAGCTTTGTTAGTTTGCAAACTGTTAATTGTGACTGTGTTTTTTACAGGCTGTCATGTTTCAGATCAATGGCCCATTAAATGCCTATCATGTTTTTCTGATGTGGAAGCTTCCCACTAGCCCCTCTTCAGAACCATCTGAAGTTATAATGAACAGAAGTACTGGTTCCGAGTCAAATGGCGACATGCTGTATTATACAAACCAGTCTTTACCATCTAATGGTTTTCTCAATGACATGCAACCACCATTTGAAGATCCCTGCAAAAATTCCACAGCTCTTACTTTATTCTTGCTTGCACCATATAGTGTGGTTATGATCATAGGTCTGGCAGGAAATATCTGCCTTATCTGGGTGATTGCAAGACAGAAGGAGAAAGCAAATGTTACGAACATTCTTATTGCCAATCTATCATTTTCAGATATTATGGTCTGTACATTTTGTCTGCCATTCACTGTTGTTTACACATTGATGGATTACTGGGTCTTTGGGGAACTTTTATGCAAGCTGTCTCCTTTTATTCAATGTGCAGCAGTAACTGCATCGATCCTTTCATTAGTTCTTATTGCTTTGGAACGACATCAGCTGATTATAAATCCTACGGGGTGGAAACCAAGTATTCCACAAGCCTATGTAGCTGTGGTTGTCATTTGGAGTATAGCATGCTTGATTTCCCTTCCTTTGTTGGTTTACTGTGTTTTAAACGAGTATGATGAAGATCTGAAGATGTATTTTGCAACAGAAGCAGGGGATGGAAAAGCAATATGCATAGAATCATGGCCATCAAAGAAGAAAAAGTTGATTTATACTACTTGGCTTCTTACATTTCAGTATTGTGTTCCACTGTGCCTTATTATAATATGCTACCTAAGGATATATTTACGTCTAAGGAGAAGAATGGACATGCTCGATCGGAGCTGTGAAGAGAACCGCAGAATGACAAATAGTAAGAGAATAAATATTATGTTGGCTTCACTGGTTGCTGCTTTTGCTGGTTGCTGGCTGCCTTTGAATGTCTTCAATGCCATAATAGACTGGAACCATGAAGCAGTCATGCACTGTCACCATGATTTTGTGTTTTCCTTATGTCATCTGGCAGCCATGGCTTCGACATGTGTGAACCCAATTATTTATGGCTTCCTAAATAATAACTTCAAGAAGGAAGTGAAATCTATAATTTTGCATTGCAAATGTGGTTCTCCTGAAGATGAGTATGAACATTTTCCATTATCAACTATGAACACTGACGTTTCTAAGGCCTCTTTGAGGCTAACTTGCAGAACTAACTCTGTGTAGCTTGAAGAGATTTGTATAATATTATACAAATGGATAGACAATTGGACATTTTCATGACAAATATTTATGTATCATACATATAGAGTTTTGATTTGATATACTATAAATAAGTAGAAAGCACTTGAAACACTGGCACAATGTGGATGGCAGTCTGATACTTGTCTTGCTTAACCTGGCAGGTCAAGCAGAGCGCCTCTTTGGCCCTCTTCAAAAGGAACCTTGATGATTGGATGGGAGAAAGGAAATTCAACCCTGGGATCACGTCATTTGCCCTGCTAGACAGGGGTTCAAGGAAGTAAATACTGTGGGAAGAAATAGCCAGAGAATTGTTATGGCTAGGCTTGTATAGGCCCTAGGGCCGACAGCCTAGTACCAACCTATGATACAGAGTGATACTCTATTTTTTGATAGCACATGTTTGACTTATTTTACTCCTGCTGAATTACTACTGATTGATCATGAACTTTGTTCACGTTCCTGAGAATGCTTCATTCTCTTGGTTCAAGTTGCATATCTTTATTGTGGCTGTTATTTGAGATTTTGTATTCTAAATAACTAACCTCACAAGCTGGCCATGTCTTTGCCAACCTTGTGACTATCCTCGAGACTGTTTGAACTGTACTTTTCCAAATGAATTCCAGATATTACCATAAACTGAACAAACCATTTAACTATATCTGGCAATATAAGACAGGCTAGGCTTTTCATAAATGAAAGTTAGTGAATACAAAATAAATGAATGTGGGATATTATATAAGGTGTTCCCTAACATTTGAAAACTGAGTCACAGGTTTCTTGATTGGTGAGTTTTAGTACACAAATGTTGCTGTTATCATGAATTCATTAAGTATCCTAAAGGCTGCATGTAAAGTAGTAGTCTATTATTTAATTATAATTTTGTTTGGACATATTTTAATATTTTAATCTGATGACAACTTGTAATTAATTTATTTTTAAAGTTTGATTAGGGGAAGCTCAATTACATGAGGGCTCTGTGTCTAGAATATCAGTTAACACCATTTGCTGACTCAAATCTAAAGACAGCTTTAGTTTGCTGCTGGTTATCCTTGAGTTGTAAGCCTGAAAAACCCAGATGTACATCTCAGCAGAACTAAAATCTCACCCAAACCCCTTTGTGGCTCAGGAAGGGGACATAATGGTTTTACTGCATAGCTCTATATGCCTCTCGGATCTTAAAACACTTTGTAGTATATTGTTGTGGAAACTGGCATGGAGAATACAAAAACTGGGACATATGACTTTCATAAAGCTTGCATTGTTTAAAAAGTGGGTCCTTTTTGAGTTATGCTGTGTAAACTTGTCTTGCTTAATCATGAGGGTCATGCCGTGAGTCACAATTTATAAAGGAAAGTATAATCTGCATATGTGCCCCAGAAGTACACCTGAATGATCCATTTTGAACTCATAAATTAGAAAATATGTTATCTTAGATTATTAAAGCATTTTACAAATTTACTGAAATTCATGTTTTGCCATCCATGCAAGCAAGAATCTTCCACTATAAAACTATTAGAATGAAATGTAGATTGTACTGTATTTATGGTAATGTATACAGAGATGCAATGAATGACATGTTTTCTTTTAACTTAATTTGTTGTAATTACACAGTAAGAAATTGCTTATTATTTAAATGTCAGCTCGGTCTCAAAACCCATTCATCTTTCAAACTTTAAATGGACTTTAAAAGAGATAACTGTCACTATTTGCTTACCTGATGTTTCCATGGCTATAACAGAAAAGTGGAGAAGAATACTGCTGGAGTTGAAACTATCAAAAATTATGTCGGTGCAGCAGTGGAGATTAGTGAGGCTTTTGTTTCAAATGTAGATTTTTTTTCTTGTACACTGGGATATAAATTATGTATTAAATTTGTTTTAGTTTGTGATAGCTGGAGCTGACTAGTAGCCTGTTCTCACTTATTAGATGTGACAGTATTTGAGCACTTCAAGAAGAATATTCATAAAGTAAAATATAAAATACCAAGCTACACTTCTGAGTGATATTATTCATCAGGTTCAGTACAGAGAAAGAACAAAACCTTAAACTTCTAAGGATATTGTTTAACCCAGCACTAGCTAAACCTCAAAGTGCCAAGCTAGCAGTCAAATATTTAAACAGTGTACGTTTTTGCTATGAGTTACTGCAAGATTCATAATGTTTTCAGTTTGATGAAAATGTACATGCATGTTTTGAAAACAGCTGGTTTTAATTTCATATCAATCTTCATGAATAAAATCTTAAACGTAAGCAATACTTTACGATAGGGCTAGTGATGTATATAAGAAGGTATCACTCAGGCACACAACAAGAAATGTCTAACTTTAGTGCTATGTATGTGCACTAAAGTGAAACAAACCTCAGATACTGAAATACATTTACAATGTACATAGTGTTTAACTGTTTCTTGATATGACAGCACTGCAGTACAGAGGGTAGTGCTGCTGATTCATATTGCTTGATTCTTTAGTTTGGTACCCATCTGGGATCCTTCTGTGCATAGTTTGTATGTTCTACCTGTATCTAAGTGAGATTTCTTCAAGGTACTTGGGTTCCTTTCACCTCTACAAGACATAAAAAAAAAAAAAAAAAAAAAAAAATCAAGAAACAAAAAAATACTACTGAAATACAAAAAAAAGCAGCAAGTGGAGTGGTAGGAGAAAGCTGGAATAAGCTAATACAAGTCACGTATTGCTACAGCAACGGATTCTTTAATGTGGTAAGCGCTTTCAGTGGTACAAATGTTCCACCTTCATCAGACCAAGAACAATGTGTAACAAATACCTACATATACTCTTGTTACTCAATTAATTATCAATTACTCAATGAGTCAATCAATTAACCAATAAATAACATAAAATAAAATAAAAATACAGTATTTAAATAAACAGTAATGAAACCTATTCACTCAAATAACATACACTATTAAAATGCTATGAACCAGATTAAACTTACAAAACTTATTTTTAAAAAATATATATATATATATCTCAAGAACATTACTAAATTACAATATTAATGCTACTGAGGCTTACTTAAAAAAATTTTACAATGGTCAATATTGCATTAAATAACCTCAATAGGAATGGCACACAAATACGAATTAATAATTAAATGAAATAAAAAAACTATAATTATTTTATATACGTTAAGTAATACAAACATAAATGTAAAAATTGTGTTATATGACTTAATATAGTCATATAAATGAATAAAAATACATTTAATAATCGCATGCTGGTCAAGGACAAACATCTAATCATTATTATAATACTATATAAATAAGAATCAATATGTAAATAAAAATCTCTATATATGTTACTCCATACCATAAATTAAATATCAAATTAATATTCTATTAGGTTAATAACCTTGTGTATAAAATTGATGTGTTATCTATTTAATGCTTTCAATTTTAAAACACTTTTAATAGACACATATTCATTTAGACCGGGGAAAATATATGTAGCCGTTTTGATTTGCCAATACAACTCATTTTGTTCTAATAATAGTTGCCAAGGCCCCCCTCTCGGGTCTAAAGATGTTTGATGTACAACTAGAAATAAAAACTCATGAGTTGGAAATTGCAGAATATGTCTTGCAAGAGCATTGTTGATGTCCCCTTTACTAACTGCATAGTAATGCTCATATATTCTCTGTCTTAGTTTCCGCTCGGTCTTCCCTATATAAAATGAAGGACAAACTTGACAGCAAGCTGCGTACACAACAGCTTTGGACTCACAATTAAAAGAGCCATTGATTGTGTACTCTTTGTGGTTAATGTTAATAATAGTAGTCACTTGGATGTACTTACATTGTGTGCAATGCCCACATTTGCGCATACATTTATATGTCTGTTGGTTCTTACCTAGATTATCTTTCTTATGCTTTTCCAACATATTCTTGAGATTCAGACCCCTCCTAAAAGTAAAGCGAGGTCTGGTACCTAACTTGGTGCAAATAGATGGTTCTTCCAAAATTACTGCCCAGTTTTTAATGAAAATCTCCTTAACTCTTGTAGTAGCAGATGAAAACGTAGACAGGAAACTGAGATGTAATGGTGCGTCTCCGTCGCCAATTATGTCATTCTGTTGTGCAACTTGATTAGTATTAATAGCAACATCATCCATACGTGCTCTACTGGACAAAATAGGTTTAAACAAACCCATTGCTCTCTTATTTTTTACTTCTGTTAGTATCTTGAGAAGTAATTTAATGGGGTACCCCCTACTCATAAACATAGACTTTAACTTGTCACATTCCAAGTCAAAATCTACATCTTCAATGACCATCCTTGCAGCCCTCACCAACTGACCTTTAACAACTGCTTTTTTCTGGTGGTGAGGGTGTTCGCTAGTATAATACAAGAAAGCATTAGAGTAGGTGGGTTTCCTGTATATGGAAGCTTTATACTGCTTATTATACCTGTCATTACTCAATTGCACATCCAAATATGTTATACTATCAACCCCTACTTGATAAGTAAATTCAAGAAAATCAGTTTTGTTTGTGATGTGTTGTATAAATCCTTCAATCAAGTTGATATCACCCTGCCATACCAGGCACATGTCATCCTGGTATCTGGTGTACCATAACACATTTTCCTGAAATTCACTATCAGAAAACAAGAAATTATGTTCCCAATATGCCATGACACTATTAGCAAAACTAGCGCCACAGGGAGACCCCATGGCCACCCCCTTGTTCTGCAAAAAAATGTTTTTGTCAAACATGATATAATTGTTAGACAAAATCAGATCTAAAAGAGTTTTGGTCAAACATATTTTATCATGATCTGCGTTCTTGGACAACATGAATTCTCTCACCCATTCTATGCCCAATTGGTGAGGGATTACCGTGTATAAATCTTTTACATCAATCGTGACAAAGATGTTGTTGTCCTTATACTCCAAGTTGTTAATGTTATTCAAGAAACTCCATGAGTCACGACATATATGTGTTTCCTGGTTGATGAGTGGTTTGAGAATGCTATCAACCAACTTTGCACAGGCAAATGTAATCGAACCCCTACCATCAACAATAGGTCTAAAAGGGGGGTCCCTAATATCTTTATGAAGTTTAGGGGCCCCGAAGATGCTGGGGATTCTAGGTGCTGCCATTGAGAGGTACTGAAAGGTGTCTATGTCAATAGACCCTTCTAGAAATAAATCATCAAGGGAACTTCTAATATACCGGTATGCAGTGTGGACCTGATTTAAGCTAGCAGGAGTATATACCTCAGAATCCATATGTTCACGCATCTTACTAATGTAAGTAGACTGATTCATGAACACCATACCCCCTCCCTTGTCCGGTTTCATGACTCTAATGCCACAGTTGTTTATCAAATCAATATATTGTTTCTCCTCAGTAGTGGTATTAGTGTGCAATAATTATACATGGGCATTATGATCTGATCATCTTCTTAAATCTATCTCACACATTTTTTCAAATGACATTAATGTGGGGACAAGGGGGGGGGGTAAACAAACTAGAAACCCTTAAAGAGTTCACAAATGTAGAGTTAGTTCCCATGAGAACCGCTAAATTCAATTTGCGAATGTACATTTTAAGATCAATAATCATTTTTACAAAGTTAGTTTGTTGGTGGGGAACAAAAGAAAGACCCTTAGCAAAAAAATAAACCATATTTTGATCCACAGTTAAGGCAGTATAGTTAAAAATTTTAAAGTCACTATGTGTGCTCAATAAGATATTCGGTTCATTAGATGCAATAGGTGTTATCTCCTCCTCTTGTTCCTCCAGTTCCCCTGCTGTCTTGGGTTCGGCTGATTGTTCAAATTGTTGTGGTTTATCTCCCTGTCCACTTGAAAAACCTGTTTTTTATATACTGGACTAGGACCATTAACATCATTCAACCGCTGATGATTAGATTGTGATTGGTTGTTTCTTATTCTTTCACTTCTACGTAATGGTTCCTCAAAATGGGAATTAGAATTGGTAGCCTCATTGGAACCATTATTATTATTAAGACTAGGAACATGTTCAGACCTAGAACCCATGCTATCTTGAGTAGCATTAATGTGTGTAACTGGAGGGGGGGGCAGGGTATGCCTTGTTTTGAGCATATGCTAGTACATCTCTATCAATTTTTTTCTTTTTAGTTACTAACAATTTGTTAATGGTAGCATCAATACTTGAATAAATCCTACAATAATCATATTTGTACTGTCCAAAGCTATGGTCCCCACAAATGGAATGTTCCATTATTTCAAGTTCAGTTTTAATGGTAGCAATTTCAGTATTATAAAAATTGACCAGAGCTTTAATAAACTCAGCCACTTGCCTATCAAATAATGCCAAGAGTTCCTTATGAAATGCGGTTTCAGCAATTAATCCCGCAGGGTATCGCCACTGTCTAAGCCCTTTAGGGATAATTTTCTTATCTAAACATTCAGTTAAGTAGGCAACCTCAAGCTGAAGTTTATGACATTTAAAAAGCTTTTGATCAAATGAGTTGAGCAAAACTGTTATGCTACTCACATCACGACATTGATTAAATCCATTCTGGTTGTTTACTGTGTTAATAAAAAAATCCTTGTGTTCCAAGAAACCAGCCATGCTAGGGATGCTGTTATCAGTGTTAGATGCATTGTTACTAGCAGAACGCTCCCCTACTGCGTTCGGTTCTTGCCTAGGAACGTTATTAGCTTCCTGTGCGCCTTCTCTAATGTTTCCAGAAGGCAAACAAAGCTGTACATCGCTAGTACGAGGAATAGCATGCCCTTGACCTGGCACATCTGCCAGACCTGAAGTATTAAGCATTCTTGTGCCATGTTCGAATTTCTGGGAAAGCGCCTCTACTTTCCCAAGAAGCATGTTGACCAATAAAGTCAAGTTTCCAACAGCATTCGCTTCGCTGGAGTCTTTACTATTGCCCATGGTAGCATTAAGATCTTCAGATGGTAACGTAAACAGTGGTTGTGATCCGCTTTCACCATCTCCACTCCCACTCACCATAATGTTAGACAAAAAAAAAAACAATAAACAAAAAAATACTACTGAAATACAAAAAAAGCAGCAAGTGGAGTGGTAGGAGAAAGCTGGAATAAGCTAATACAAGTCACGTATTGCTACAGCAACGGATTCTTTAATGTGGTAAGCGCTTTCAGTGGTACAAATGTTCCACCTTCATCAGACCAAGAACAATGTGTAACAAATACCTATATATACTCTTGTTACTCAATTAATTATCAATTACTCAATGAGTCAATCAATTAACCAAAAAATAACATAAAATAAAATAAAAATACAGTATTTAAATAAACAGTAATGAAACCTATTCTCTCAAATAACATACACTATTAAAATGCTATGAACCATTTTAAACTTACAAAACTTATTTTAAAAAAAAATATATATATATATATATATCTCAAGAACATTACTAAATTACAATATTAATGCTACTGAGGCTTACTTAAAAAATTTTACAATGGTCAATATTGCATTAAATAACCTCAATAGGAATGGCACACAAATATGAATTAATAATTAAATGAAATAAAAAACCTATAATTAATTTATATACAAGAAAGATAATCTAGGTAAGAACCAACAGACATATAAAGGTATGCGCAAATGTGGGCATTGCACACAATGTAAGTACATCCAAGTGACTACTATTATTAACATTAACCACAAAGAGTACACAATCAATGGCTCTTTTAATTGTGAGTCCAAAGCTGTTGTGTACGCAGCTTGCTGTCAAGTTTGTCCTTCATTTTATATAGGGAAGACCGAGCGGAAACTAAGACAGAGAATATATGAGCATTACTATGCAGTTAGTAAAGGGGACATCAACAATGCTCTTGCAAGACATATTCTGCAATTTCCAACTCATGAGTTTTTATTTCTAGTTGTACATCAAACATCTTTAGACCCGAGAGGGGGGCCTTGGCAACTATTATTAGAACAAAATGAGTTGTATTGGCAAATCAAAACGGCTACATATATTTTCCCCAGTCTAAATGAATATGTGTCTATTAAAAGTGTTTTAAAATTGAAAGCATTAAATAGATAACACATCAATTTTATACACAAGGTTATTAACCTAATAGAATATTAATTTGATGTTTCATTTATGGTATGGAGTAACATATATAGAGATTTTTATTTACATATTGATTCTTATTTATATAGTATTATAATAATGATTAGATATTTGTCCTTGACCAGCATGCAATTATTAAATGTATTTTTATTCATTTATATGACTATATTAAGTCATATAACACAATTTTTACATTTATGTTCATATTACTTATGTATATAAATTAATTATAGTTTTTTTTATTTCATTTAATTATTAATTCATATTTGTGTGCCATTCCTATTGAGGTTATTTAATGCAATATTGACCATTGTAAAATTTTTTTAAGTAAGCCTCAGTAGCATTAATATTGTAATTTAGTAATGTTCTTGAGATATATATATATATATATTTTAAAAATAAGTTTTGTAAGTTTAATCTGGTTCATAGCATTTTAATAGTGTATGTTATTTGAGTGAATAGGTTTCATTACTGTTTATTTAAATACTGTATTTTTATTTTATTTTATGTTATTTATTGGTTAATTGATTGACTCATTGAGTAATTGATAATTAATTGAGTAACAAGAGTATATGTAGGTATTTGTTACACATTGTTCTTGGTCTGATGAAGGTGGAACATTTGTACCACTGAAAGCGCTTACCACATTAAAGAATTCGTTGCTGTAGCAATACGTGACTTGTATTAGCTTATTCCAGCTTTCTCCTACCACTCCACTTGCTGCTTTTTTGTATTTCACCTCTACAAGACATGCCATACATGAATTGATGGTTCTGCAAATTACCTCCACATGTGTGCAGTGTATATTTGTGCATTTGGGAATTCTGCAATCAACTGTACATCATCTAGAACAGGTCTCTTGTGTTATGCTCATTGCTTGTGGATATAGTACAACCTTGAATGAGATAAAGTAGGTACAGAAGCTCAAAGAATGTTTCTAGTTACAAACTCTCCTTTTGTCCTTATTGATAGGACTTCTGATTTTTCATGATGTCCTGTTAAAATATCTGCTACCCACTAGGTGGGGTTGGAATGATACTAAATTCTACTTTCTATTCTTAATAATTAGCACAAAGGTACTAAAATCAGTTTTGCCTTAATTTATTTCTCCATGATTTAACTTCAACACAGAAGCACAGATATTTTAGCAATAAACCTGATTTTCATGTTTATTTTGGGCTTTACTCATGATAATGGAATTTACTGCCAAAATGAAGCTGGAGGAGAGGCTGAGCTTTAGACTGTGGTAAAAGTACAGTTTGGTCATGCATTTCCATCATGGTTATTTTCTTCAGTCAATTTGTTTGTCATATACCAAGACTCTCACACATTGGCATATACAAAACTGACCACTTATGGCTTTATAGTTTGCCTTTTTCCCTGAATGCATTTACCTGTTTGCTGCATGTGCAAGAGCTGATTTATATCTACTGATCTGTTAATAAGACTTTTTTTTTAAAAAATTGTTGAACTAAGTCAAAAATGATGCATGGTAAAGAAACAGGTTTACACTTAAATATTTGCACATTATATTTGTCAGGAGCATGTGCATTATTGGTTGACATTTATATATATATATATATATATATATATATATATATATATATATGTCAAAGTGGTGCAGCAGTAGCATTGTCTCACAGTAAGAGGATCTCCGGTTCAATTCTCGGCTGGGGTGCCTTCTGTGCGGAGCCTGCATGTCCTCCCTTTCCTCTGGGTATTCCAGTTTCCTCCCATGTTACAAAGGCATGCATCTGGAGCATTTCTCCCCGGGCGTCCTCTGAAAATTGACTTTGTTCCAAGTCGGACTTTCCCGTAACAAAATGTTAAATAAATAAAAAATATATACATTTATTCCACTTTTCACTATGAATATTGTGTTGCCATTTGTTACCGTATTGCATGTCACTTCTTTGTTGCATACTAGCAGGTTATATGCTTTAATGTAGACACATGGTTCTAACATGTTTGCCTACTTTGTGAATTAAGAAATGAAACCTATTCTGAGATGTTCTGTGGAGGGCCTTCCACTTGGCTTTTGCATGCATATCACCACTGTGGACTTAACTAGAAGATTTTGCAGATAATATACATAGACAGTGAATATAATGACTTCCATTTCTTCAAACACAAAATGGATTCCAGTTCTTAAATCAACTGATATACATAGGTAACACAGAAAATCTTTTATCATCTTCTCAGTGTTGTATACTTTGCAGATATGAACTGACATAGTCCTAAATCTACTGCATGTTTTACTCTGCTTGAATGGTGTTAAAAACGTGTATATAATGTCTTAATTAGCTTCAGTAGTGTTAGTCATGGTCTAGGACATTCTTTACAACCTAATTAAAAGATGCTTGTATTTTGACCACTGGGGGAGCACTAAACTGCAGGTTACTCTTATTAGTCTTTCATGCTAAGCATAAATAACATATTGGTAATGCATTCTCCTATTCATTTAATTAGGAAACCCAGGAGATCAGTAGATTGGATGCTTATATGGGATTGCTATTCCCTTTGCTCCCGTGAGGTACATTGTTAGTCTTGTTATCCTTAATAAATTTACTCCAGAAAAACTCTTTTTGATTGCTACTAGCATGAGAAAAGATTCAAATAGTGTTCTCACACCTTCCATAAATTACAATAGCGAAAAAATACAACAAACTAATAAAACATAAATTAAATGGTAGAGTAACACTGTTATTCAGCAGCAGCTCGATTTATTTGTAAACACTTTCATTCAAATACACTGATTGAACTTCTTCAGACTATCCATTGATCACATTACACAAATTTAAATAAATATCCAACCCAATCATGTGACAACTAAATATACCACTTAGTCATATACACCATACTACACTTACTGCAAATACAGAATGTTAAAATTTCAATTCAGCAAATAAAGCAAACATTAGATACAACACTGTCACACACTACCTAAACTAATAAACTAACACATTTATAAATACTAGTTATACTAACTTGTTTACCTTAATAAAGTATTTTAATTTTAAAATATATTGAACTGAACTAAAATCATTCAGTCCCAGATAATTATATGCGTTAATCTAATCTGCCAAAGCAGTTCATTTTCCTCCAATTTCAAATTCCAAGTCCCCCTCTTTTATCCTAAACCACTTGGTCTATTATTTTAAATTTAAACCAATGATCTGGATTTGTAGAAACATGTTTTGTTAATTCATTATGCAAGTTCGATCTACTAATACTATACAAATGTCCCTACACATTTTCACGTAATTTACATTCAGTTTTCCTTATATAAAACCCTTCACATATTTGACACATTGCAATATATGTTGCCCCTTTTGAATTGCAATTAAACCTGCTATTAATATTATATTTCTTCCCACTTACTGTAAATGCAATCCCGATATCTATATATCTACATTACGGGCAAGTTTCACATTTGAACATCCCTATAGTTTTAATTATGGGATTATTTGTAAGTTGCAAAATAGCCTTAAAATGACTTTTTCTCTTAAAACACATCTAGGTTGATCACTTATTACAGGTCTAATCATTATATAATTTAATAAAAAATCTAATTTTTAGATAAGATATTCTTAATGTCATAAGAATCTATACTGAAATGGGTAATAAAACTCGCATTGTATGCAATATTATCTGTTTTTATTCTCATATGGGAATCTGGTCCATGCCCAGATACACCCAATATTGGGGGAAAATAACCATTCTTTCTCTTTTCTTGGACTTCTTTAATCAATTCATCAATTAATTTTAAAGGGTAACCTTTCTTAATAAACATATTTTTCAAAATTTCACACTCTTGTTTAAATTTAATATCTAAGGAGGTCATTCTTATTGCTCTGTCTAGCTAACCCTTTACTACTGAATGTTTTTGATGGAATAGATGAGAACTATTAAAATCTAAGAATTAATTGGAATACATCTTTTTCCTATATATCTTAGAGATATAACTTTCATGCTGTCTATCTTTTCGTAATTCTACATCTAAATAAGCAATGCACTCAGAATCAAACTGGTAAGAAAACTCCAGAAAATATGTTGTGCCATTTAAATATTCTACCAACTTTTCACCAGTTTCCAAATTGCCTTTAACAATAACAACAATGTCATCTAGGTAATGAGTGTAATAATAAATCTGATTCATCCAATAAATGTGCTTAAATACTCATACTCCCAGAGCCATAACTGTATTTGCAAGACTTGCATCACAGGGGGATCCCAAAGCTATACCATGTTTTTGTAAAAAAAATAATCATCAAATAAAATTGTTAGTTAATATAATATCTAATAATTTTTCCACTAAGATAATTAAGTCAGTAGATACCTGTTTCCTAATCAAAAAAATCAGTAACCTACTGAATACCTAACTCATGGGGAATTATTGTATATAAATCTTTTACATGAATTGTTAAAAAGTTAAAGTCCCCTTTAAATTCCAAGTTGTGGATGTCTTCCAAAAAAGATCAAGAATCTTTACAAATTTGTGGTTCATCAATAATTAATTCTTTCAATTTATTGTAAATTAATTTTGCACATGTATATGTTATTGAATTATGTCCATCCACTATTGGACAAAGGGGAGGGTTATACAAGTCTTTATGGATTTTCAGAATCCCGTAAATAACTGGGATTAATGGAGAATCCCATATTTAAATAGTGCAACAAATTAATATCTGTCTGGCCATTTATGATCAAGTCATTAATATGGGACTTAATTCTCCGATAAGCTCCAAATACAAATATTTCATTTTTTGTGACTTGTTCATAAATATTAGACAATAAAATATTTTTCATTCTTTCTTTGTAATCTGAAACATCCATAAATACTAACCCACCCCCCTTAGGTTTCTTCACTCTCATGTTTAGATCTGCTAATAATTTCAATAACTTGCGTTCAACTTCATTCAAATTGTCATGAGCCCCCGCAGTCTTTTTCTTATTTAACAGATTCCTGATGTCAAGTTCACATACCTATTCAAAAATAATGGATGTAAAGGTGGGTTAAATGTACTTGCAACCTTCTACGGAACAGTCTTATCAAGATTCTTCCTGGTTACCAAAGATAGATTGATTTTTCTTAAAAATAGTTTCAAGTCAAAGAGCTAGCCAAATCAACTCGTCTGTTCGGGACAAATGTTAAGCCTCCAGATAACAAGTTCTCTAACTCCGTGGAAACTTCCACAGTGGAAAAATTAAAAATATAAAAGTCTGCATCATCATTACTTACAATCACAGGCTTACTGGGTATCAATGAATCATAAATTCCTACCTGTACAGTCTGTTGTTTTTCCGCGACCAAGACTTGCTCCAATATTTCTGTTTCTGATTGGTTGAATTTTTGTTCCTCACCATGTGAAAATCCTGATTTGATTGGTTATTGCCATTAGCATAGTTACCTTGATTACTTCCTTGGTTACACATATTTTGCTCTTTAAGCCTGTCACTCCTTCAAAGAGGTGGGATCAAAGGCTGTTCATTATTGGGCATCACAATATTAGAGTGTTCTGCATAATTGTTCATGTTCCATTCTTCTACTGAATCACTAAAATTATTTCTTCCACTTGATCCCCAAGTTTGTGAAGGCAGCGGTTTTGGATAAGCCATGCCTTTCTCATAGTCTTGTTTGTTTCTCTCGAATTAGTTTCATTTTATTAATAATGATAATTTATAATTTAACTAAATATTTCTCAATACTGCTAAAAATCAATTAAAACCAGGATCCATTGTTATTAATTTTTCAAGTAGTTCCAAATCTGATTCAATTGTTGCCATCTGATTGATATAATATTAACCAACATTTGCAGAAGCAGTCCTTGTTGGTTAAATAATTGTATCAGTTCTTCATAAAATGGACTATTCCCTTCTAAGCCATTAGGATATTGTCATTGTCAAGGACCCTTCAAGATCTGCTTCCTACGAATGCATTCATTCAGATACCCGATTTCTAACTGTAATTTTTTTACATTTCATAAGTTTGTAATCGAATGCTTTCAAATTACTATTAATAGAGCCACCCATAGCCGATGTTCCCGGTGTTATATTTGCTGGTTCACTAAGCCAGTCTTCAGTTGTACTTAACCAGTCCTTTAGACCTGGAACATCCATAAGCTGCATTGGTGGTTCAGCATAAGACAATGCTGTAGATCCAACTGTATTAACAAATGCCACCGAATTCTGGTTAGGAAAGTGCATTGCAGCTGCCCAAACTACTACCATCTGTAGAAATATTCTCTACACTATTAGGCCGGACACTTTTCATTGTTATGTTCACTTGGGAAAGCTGTAGCACTATCATGGTGAGATTCTCAATGGCTTTATTTCCTTCCCCCAAAGGCGGAATGCTTTGCAAACATAAAGAATATGAATTGCTGAATTCCTTTTGAGACATCATACCTGAAATAAAAAAAACTACAATAACGAAAACAAAATACGACAAACTAATAAAACATAAACTAAACAGGTAGAGTAACACTGTTATTCAGCAGCAACTTGATTTATTTGTAAGCACTTTTATTCAAATACACTAATTGAACTTCTGCAGACTATCCATTAATCACATTACACTAATTTAAATAAATCGAGTTGCTGGTGAATAACAGTGTTACTCAACCCATTTAATTTTTTACCTTCTATAAACTGGCAGAAAAACAGAAAAAAGTTTTGAACAAACAAGATCAGCCTATAAATGCGAGATAAAAAGAGAATTTACAATGTATAATGCCTGTGGGGGAAAAATGTAATAAATCAAATGTTCACCATGCTATTTTCAAAACAAACAAAATGCCATGTCTGTTTACCACTTGTATATGAATTGTGAATTGATACACCCAAGGGTGATTGTGAACTTTGGCTCATCAGCATTTAAAATTATTATTTAGATTAATAAGTTGACTGCATGTATGCCAAATGGTGTGGTTCTTCTTTTCACAATTTATATATTCCTCCTATATCTACAGTTTGCTTGTAGATTATTTTACAATGGTTAGTTTGTTTTAATTTCTGTTTTTTTATTTTTTGTATTTACTTTGTAATATATATATATATATATATATATATATATATATTTCAGTTTTTGTTGCCAATATGTGATTTTTTTTTACTATTATTCATGTTTATGATTTTGCTTCCACTAAGTGAATTTTGAAGTTGGAACCATAATCAAGTAAGAGCTGATAACGAAGTGTGTAGACTTTTTGGAGAAATTAAAGAGGTAAAAATGGTAAAGAACGTTTGACATTATGACACAATGCCATTGGTGTTCTGATATTCTTGTATTCATTATTTTTTGCATTGGTTTTCAGTACTTAAAAAAAATAAAAAATGGAAACCAACCAACATTATCTCGCTACATACTTTATTGAATGATTCGACTTAGCAGTTTCATCCTGATAAAAATAAATAGGATTTCATCAGAGTAACTTCAAACATAACTCCCCCTATTAAAATATGTATTGTCTACCAATCAGATCACACTGATTTACATATAAAATTTAAAGTGCCATTAAAATTAAATTATAATATAAAGACACTACTCAGTAATAATACATACAATTTTCCAACAATTCTTTTACTAAAATTAAATTACTATGATCATATGCTGTTAATGTGTTATTGAAAACCATTTACACTACATTGGCTTTTCTCTTCAGCACACTAAGGAACAACATCAGTATTAGAAAAGCTGTCATTTCATATTGACATATTTGTTTGATATGAACCATTCTTCAGTCTGGTAGGTAAAAACACTTTTTCTATTATGTACCATGCCATGATCAGGGTGTGTGTGAAGTATGATGAATGGGGCATCACCATTGCACCAGTTTCAACATTCATACAAGCCTGAGATGGCTCAGTGCTTTGCTCTGCTATACTTCTTTTCTTTGTAATGGGAACTTAGGAGCATGTTTAAAACATTGAAGGGGTGGGTCAGAAGTGGTTGGATTAAGCAGCAGCAGGCCAGTTTCCTCTACTTACTGTGGCTAAATTACAAAAAAAAAAAACCTTTACCGTAGACCGTATTTATTTTGCTGTCAGTAAAATATAATCCTAAATCTTGCAACATTTGTCAAAGGATTGGTGTAAATTCAAGATTCAAGCATCAAGAAGTATGTTCTACTTATTTAATTGAGAAATAAATAATTTAAAAGAAATGATTTAATATAAGGTGCCTGCCATTAATTGCAATGAAATGTGACAAGCAGGAAATTAAATAAAAGATAGGGTATAATTATAATGACAGAGTTCCAGAAACTATAAGCTCTCCACAGCTTTTTCCAGAAGAGGATACTTCACTTGGCTTTAAAAATAAGGAAATAAAGCCAATCACTTAATTTGCTTAAGGCTGCTACAAGATAAAAATAACATAAGTAACAACACACCTGTAAGAGTGCATTCCTCAGATTCTCCAAGAACTATATTGTAGGAGTACATGTTATCTTATTATAGGTTCATAGGTAGGTACTAGACTATTGGCCCAAGGGCCTAAGTAAGCCTAGCCAACAAGGTTCCCTGGCTTACGCCACCCAAGAAAGTTATTTTCCTGTGCCCCTGTCAAGCAGAGCTACAGAAGTGATCCCCAGGGTGCATTTCCTATTTCCCATCCACTTATCAAGATTTTTCTTGAAGAGTGCTAATGAGGAACTTTGCTTGACACAGATGGGTAGCTTGTTCCAGAGTATGGGAAGTCTCTGGGACATGAATCTATCCCTCCAGCATGTCCTGTTTATTGTGGTGACAAGGGTTAGGTCCCTAGAGCTTGTAGCTCGGAGGGATTGGGATTTATTTAGATGTAGCATGTCCAACAGCTCTGGGTTTGACATAGCTTTATATGTTAGGCAGAGATCACCTCAGAGTAGGTTTTATGCTACGGAGTAAAGCTGGAGTTTTTTGAGATGGCCAGACAGTATTACTGTGAAAAAGCCTAATACTTCCAGTTCTATTAAACACTGTACTTCCTTCTAATTTTACCTTTTGCCAGACATTATTGGATTATAAAAATATTACAAAAGAATACTTTAATATAATTCAAAGAAACTGCTACAAACAGTGTTGTCCGTAACAGACCAACTGTCTATATGTATAACATGTCATAATATGAGCCAGGACTGATGATCTCTGATGCTAACAAGAAAAGATAGCATCTTCTGACATTGATGAGGTTTTGATATAAATGAAGACTTCATTTCATCAATCACAATCTAGTAATAATGAGATGTATCCATAATCTTAAGATACTTCTCTAAAGGGCATTGCTTTTACTGAGACTGAAAATTGTATAAAAGTGTCTTTCATTTAGTCTTCAGGGATTCCTCATCTACTCAGAAAAGCTGCATCTTTTCATGTTAATTTTCTGAATTTTCTGTTCATTCTTGATCCTGAAGATTGGGTCTATATTATAAAAATAATGCTTACACAATTGATTGAGTATACCATGTGCATATTTGAGTGCTTTAGCTTAGTATTAGAATTCTTAACACAATTTTCTAGATTTGGACAAAGATTTTTTTTTTCTTGTTACTAGTTGTTTAGATTACAGTAAAGTATGTCTGTTTACTGATTCCATTTGTCTTTTATTTTTATTTGAATAAAATAATACTTGTGATAACACTTTGTTATAGGTTGATATTCATTTTTTGATGCAAACACTTCAAATAATTTTGCTTCTTATTAGTTAATAATTATATATCGGATGAAATGGATTCTTTAATTTCTTGTTTGATTGTCTAATTTAATTTATTGAATGCTGCTTATGTGGTATATAAATAAAAACACACAGTGACCAACTTCAATCTGTGCCAACTGTATAAAAGTAAATGTGTTGCTTTCTGTATTAGAAGGGAAGAAAACTTGCCCAGTTGCACATGTGACAGTGTGGTAGTATTCAGAACAGTTACAGAATTTGTGACTACAATGCATAAAGATATTAAATATGATTCCTTTAACCAAGGATCAGACAGTTGTGTTGCCCAACAAACAATGCCCCACAGTTAAAACAAAGTGATTATAATACATTCCAGACATGAAGGTAAAGGAGTTCAGTAAAAGTAAGATCAGATGGAAAGCCATGAATAAGAAGTGAAACATGGATTAGGTACAAAAATATCACAATATAAGTGTAACTGAAGTTTTAAATATGCCATTAGATCACAGTACTGAAATCAGTGAGAAATGTATTCAGTCCAGTGAGAAGGAATTAATATTAACTGAACAAGCAGAGATAGTAAATCAAAAAGCTGAGCATGAATTTGAGGATGGTTCTCACAGTTACCAAGTTAGCGATATTCTAAATGAAATGAAAGAGGCAAATTAGAAGAAAACAATATTGATGATCAAGCTAAAAATCCTACACAAGATCCATGTATTATTGCTAATGTGGATAATGCAATTCCTACAATGCTGTACCCAGAAATATTTATTGCGCAACTGCTAGGAGGAGAGAGAGATTAATGGTAGTAATTAGAGTGGCTGCTATAAAAAAATATTAAAAAGAAGGGCATAAGGGAGTGTTATTAAAGAATGAAAAACTAGCATTGACAGTGTGGATGAGATTTCCAATGTGCAGGAAAATGATAATATTGCTGACATAGAAACTAGGTTTAATACATCGCAGAAAAACTACTGAGAATTGTGAGAGTCTATTTTTTGGGGACTCCATATCTAGATCAACTGTTAGACATTTAAGTAAATTGAGTACGAATAATATTGCAGTTTCTGTACTCCTGGGTTCACGATTGTCTAATAGTATCAGTTTAATCCATACATTGACACAAGTCAAACCCATGTATACATATTTTCTTTATTATCACGGAGACTAATGAGATTTTACGCTATTAAACCATATGAAAAATGCAATTTTTACAATAATTTTGTTTGGTCATTAGAAAAGTCATACCTTCCTCCAGGTGGAATGATTACTCTTGTACTAAAACACACACATTTAATAACTGGTTGAGGTGAATATGCCTTGGTCATAACATTAAACTTCCAACATATTGGGAGGAATGTGTTCTGGACAGTTACTTTTTTTTTCAAAAGATTATCGGAATACTTATGATGTAACATTTGCATTTAGTAAAATGTTAGAATACTTAAAGCACTTTAGAGTTACTGAAGTCAAAGAAAATACCAGTGCAGGAAGACGTGATCAGTTTGCAAATGTTCCTTTTGTAATGCATAGAGTATAAACAATAAACGTCAAGCATTAAGAAGTATTATTGAATTTGGTAGATACAAAATTCTTGCTATAGCAGAGGCAAGTAACTCTGATGATTTTTTATTTTTATGGTTTATGGTATGAGAAATATAAATGTCTTAGGAATAATAGTAGAGGAGACAGTGTTGCTACTCATCCACCCCTCTTTTCACTCAATTTTAGGTAAAATTGATGTTTTATTAAAATGTGTTGTAATTTAATTATGGAAAATTGAGTACAATAAGTAAATTATTATTACTGATATATAACTCTGAAATACGTCATTACACCAATCAACATCAACAGTTACTAAGTTACTTATTATATACATAATGTTTGCATTATCAAATTGTATTGACTTAGTATCAAATGAAGATGTTACAACTATTTTAAATTCAATTAAGTTGTAGTCAGAAGTCTCAAAGTATCGAATAACTGACACTGTTAATAGTCTTATAAACACCAAAACCTGTAGGGAATCAAAGTTTTATTTCATCCTAACTGCATTTTATTCATTCAGTGATATAGCTACCTGAGGCATATTGCAAAGGGTTAAGGGATATTGATTGTTTCACTGATTTACTTATAAATTTTAATTGTCATAATTCCACCAGAAAGGAAGTTTAGATTTATACTAATGCTTGATTGTAGCGGTTAACAGCACACAATGCATTACGATTTTTTTCATGGGTAACGTAACCAAAATTTGATATGAGTAGTAAAACTGAAACAAAATTCAGTTCAAGAAAGCAAAAGTGGAAAGGAAGTTGACTGAGAACATAACTAACAAAAGAACCTATTGTAAATAAAAAAGGTAAAATAAGGCATTGTGTGTGTATTACAAGTGAATAATTCTCTGGTTGCGTATGCTATATTAATTGCAACTGGATTTAATATGTTTTTCTCTTCTACTTGAAGTATTACTAATTATGAACATTTTGATTCTGACATACCTTTGAGGGCTGTTGCCCAACAGCCGCCGTACAGGTAATGGGCCACTGAATAAGGGGATAAAACAACATTCATGGGATAAGATACTATCTCCTATCATCTTGCTGCACAAATTAAAAGGCACACATTGGACAATATTAAACAGTAGCTTTAATACTCCTACTCATTCAGGCAAAGTCTCAAGTGTCTGAAAAAAACACATATACCTATCTATAAAATTGGCTGTAGGGATGATATGAAGAATTAGTCCAGTTGCTTAATACCAACTCAGGCAAATGTTTTGAAAGGTGTCTCCCTGATATTATGACTGATGGTAACAAGATTGCACTACTGGTTATTAACCAGTATGGTTTGATTAAAGGTGGGTCTACACTCACTATGTTTGTGGAATTTTCTGAAAGTATTACAATGGCAACTGATCTGCAGTTATCTTCTGGTGTTATATATCTGGACCTTGCCAGTACCTTTAATTCTCTTCCCTTTTTGGCTATCTTCAAGGCACCGAATGATGCTACACGTAATCCATATATCAAGTGGAAAGCAATACGATTGGTAGGATGACTGGAAGTTGTAGTCATCAACTGTACATCTTTGGAATATCTACCATTTAAATCAGGTGCAACTCAAGGTTTTGTACTGGCTCTTGCTCTATTTAATATAGTCTTTGCAAACATCCTGATAAATAAACATTGTTGATTAATAAATATGTGGGTTAAATTTTTCTTTGTATATAAAGCATTTTATGATGATAATGTGCACATTATATTTAATGTAGAAACAATGTAATTTATGAGAATATGGGAATAAGAACATGAAGTTTTATATGTCTAAGCTTAATTCAAGGTTGAGATATTTGTATCGGACATACAGATGTCAGCATCATGGACTAAATTACCCATTTGGATTAGGAGATCTATGAATCTGGAATGTTTAAACAAATTTTGAATCTCAAAATGATCCAAATTTTGCCAAGGACTAAGGAACCGAAGTGAATATATAAAAATACATTTTCAGAATACAAAGACAATAAAAGTAAAGGCAAAAGCTGTCTGCTTATGTACAAACAGGAAAATGAAACTATGCAACCTTGTAAAAAGTCTGCCCAAAATTTTAAAGGCATAGCAACACAAAAACTAAAGTAATTAACCACTGCCATGGTGATTAGAATAATTCCTTGTTGCAGAAGGAGCTGAAATGGCAATTAAGGTTAAATGCCACCCCCCCACCAGGTATCAAGCTGGATCTCTAACAAGTGAATTAAGATACAGAGATTCAAAACTTTGAGTTAGTTCAGTTTTTGCGTTGCTATTACTTTAACATTTTTTCATTGTTTTTATATATTCGCTTTGCTTCCTCAGTCCTTGGCGGTATTTGCATCATTTTGAGGTTTGATTATTGTATTTTACATTCCTGAGTGGTTGCTGGCCTTGCTGTGGTTTTTGGTGTTAAACAGAATTTCGATACATGGGTAGGTGACTTGGTTTATGATGCACATATGAGGAAATGAATGTTTCTTGATCATCTATGAATCTGAACACTGTTGTTGAATATATGAATTAAACGATGAAGCTTCTAGAATCAAAGTAAGCAATACTACCTTTGAATTATAGAACTTAGCCAGATTCAGATTTATAAAAGTGTGTATGCGTGTCTGTGTGATGAGATATATATGGTACCTAAGGACATGCAGAGTCCTTACAATGAAAAACCCCTCTGTATTTGTCTTTTCCTCTTCTGTCCCACTATAGAAAGACTACTTATATAAGCAATATTAGCCTTCAAGATATTGTACCTTAACTGTCCAATAATCCACTTAAAAAACCCAGCATGCTGCATTTACTCTTATAAATAACTCTTCTTTTGGGAATTTGCTTTCAAAACCCTAGTGTATAATAAAAAAAAGCCTCTGCACATCCTATTCTATTCTGTGGCATGGTCATTTTACAAGTTACTTATTTATCTACTTTACTGCATATTTTTTATTTATGACAAACTGGTAAACTCCTTTTTGGTTATAAAGCAGGCGCTCAGAACATTTATTTATATAATCATTAATTTTTGACTGGGGTAGAACACTGATCTCAGCAAACTGTTTTCAGGCTCAGGCCAAGATATGCAACCAAAAGAGAGTACAAAAAATTGAAGTTCCAGATTATACAGCTAACAGAATTAAACACACATACATTATGTAACTAACAAAAACAAACAAGCATTTTTAGGTTCATAACAGATATTCACATAAGAAAAAGACTTGGGCCGATGACACTCTAAGATTACACTTTTATTTCAAATTATTTGATGTCTCTTGAATAGGAGTATTTGAGGTATGTAAAACGTACTTTGAGAGCGAGGGTGATGCAAGGAAATTCGGATGCACTCAGAGCAGTTAAGACTGTAGAAGAATATAAGCGGTCTTAGAATGAGAGAGGTAGTAGAGAATTAGGTGATAGAGTCATTTTGGAAGCACTTTCTGAATGTGTGTTTAAAGAGAAAATGCCTTAATTATTTTTGAAAGTCTGTGATAGATGAGATGGACGTTGTCATCAGAACTGGAATCACAGATTCTGGGAAGTAATTAGGGAGAATGTATGCTGAGTGCATTTTAGATTGGTAATGGATGATTGAAAGTGGGGGTACAGTTAGAAAGAGACCAAGGTTATATAATGGCAGGGACCTCGAGAATCCTTTCAGTCAAAAATGGGAAGCTTTATTCAAAATAAGTTTGAATAAAATAGTACCTAACAGGATAATTCTTTTGGATATTGGGAGCCATTTGGCTTTTGATAACCTGAGGTGTAATGGAGTTCCTTTTCTAGAGAGTGGGTAATGAACCTGTAAATCTGTTTGAGGTGGACTTTAGGAAATACTGATTTTTTTTTATTTTATTTTATTGATAGGCAGCTAATTTGAGAGGAAGCCAAATTCTAAATGGAGAAGTAGGACTCCTGTGCTATTTGCTGCCCTAATAGCTGGTCTAAGTGAGATATTTTTCTGATAAAGAAGAGAAGTTTGCTAACTTTAGATTTAGTGATCTGGATATGGTGTTGGAAGTTAAGTGCAGAATCTAGCCAGATATTAAATTACCCATAGAAGGGAATTGTTTTGAGTGTAGTTTTTTTAGTTATGGCACATGGCCCAGGTAATGCAATGTTTGGAGAGCTTTTGAGGAGTAACAAAGAGCATGCATCACTTTTGAAAGCTGTGCCTTGTAGGCATGGAGTTAGGGCAGAGTGAGAAGAGCACCAGGCAGGTACTGGGATGTAGAGGGAAGAGGGAGAGTGGTAAAGCATAAGAACCAAATGAGCTACATCTTAAACTCCTCAGGAATCTAGCCACATTGATGGCAAATCCCCTAAGAGAGATGTTCAGCAGATAACTAGCCATTTCACAACTGCATAAAGATTGGAGAATAGCAAACACACTACTCTGGTTCAAAGGGGGAGTAAAAATTCAGGTAACCATACACTGATTAGCAGCAGTGGTGACAAGAAAACCTATGGAAAGAATTCCAAAGGACATGAACCAATGGTGGCCAAGTGCCAGAAGGAGCTGGTACTTAAAATTTATGAAATTTTGTAACTGGATTACAAAGGAGCTTCACAGGGGGAGTACTGTTAGATGTGATGTAACTAGATATTCCCAATGACTTTTATTCAGCCCCACACATCTGACAGGAAAACTGTATAGGTTGAGAGTAAGAAAGACTGAGGAATTGACTACTCCATGGTTGAAGGAGGTACAGTGTTATATTGAAAAGAACACCATGAGCAATATAGAAAGTGGAGTATTCTTCAATCTGTTTGTTTCAGATATGTTAAGGGAATTGAGCTTTCCTTAAGAAATACTGATGCATAATAATTTGAAAAACATTACTTGATCACAACTGATTGAAAACGCATTTCTCTTATAATGCACCTACAAAGACTGAAATAAGTATTTTTTAAGGAAAACCACCATGCTCTTTAATGTGGGAAGCAAGGAACACCAAATACACTCCCAGAGCTTATATACGCTAATACCAGGATTACACAACAATGGAGAAAGGGGAAACTCCTCCAGAGAATTGCCCAGCAGTTCTGTGTAAACAGTGGTCTCACTGTGCCTAACAACCTTGTCTTTGATCGGTGCTAAAAGTCATCTGCCCATTTGTGTCGACCTAATCAATTCCTCCTTAATCCTGCTTAAGAAATTAAACAGAAAAGAAGATTAATCTCTTCACTGACACAATTATAAGTGCAGTAATTGAAGATGTATGGAGAATCTTAATAGAAATTGGAAAACCTGATCAGATGTGAAGAAAACTAGCAGTCGAAGTTCAGTGTAGTGCAGATAAACACAAAGCACTGCCAATGAGGCACAACACCACTCTACTGGGTCCTGGTCAGGCTACAACTTGATTACAGTGTGTAAGTCTGGTAATCATGCAAGGAAAAGCCTGTCATCTACTGGAAAGTGTTCAGGGGAGCTATCAGAAAAGTGGGTGGAACAGAGGTTAAACGATATGATGAGATTAAAGTTTGAGAGATAGGATCAAGGCTAAGGGATTGGAATACTGCACGTTTGAATAGTAGGGCACACAGATGGGTGTGCTGAGACAAACATTGTGTGGAAAAAGGAAATGACTATTGGAGTGCTGCAGGAGTTGGTCCTCAGTCCAGTACTCATTGGTAGGTTTGCTTCATTCATACATGAATGAATGATGCCTCAACGGATCCTGGAAACTATCGCCCCATAAGCCTGACTAGCTTGGTCTGCAAAGCTATGGAAAGGATCATCATGGACCTCATAAATAAAGATATTGGGGACCTACAGAAACTGGATCCTACCCAGTTCGGCTTTGTTAAGGGCAGATCCTGCCTCTTAAACCTGGTCGATTTCTTTGAAACAGTCACCAAGGCCATTGACGAGGGGAAGGTGGTCCATACAGCCTACCTGGACCTCGCAAAAGCCTTCGATACAATACCCCACTCGGGCATTATAGATAAGCTCACCAGCTTAAATATAAACCCCTGTGTCACTAGATGGGTTGCAAACTGGCTCAAGGACAGAACCCACATGGTTAGAATTGCTGGAGCTATGTCAGACTCCAAACCAGTTACAAGTGGCGTCCCACAAGGCTCAGTCCTGGGACCTCTCTTGTTCGGTATATATTTTTCGGAGGTACAGGCCAACACGGAAGGACTGTGGCTGACCAAGTCCGCAGATGACTGCAAACTGGGTGCCATAATAAACTCTCCAGCTGACACAAGCATCCTCCAAAAGGGCCTCATAGAAACAGACAACTGGTGCCAGAGTCATGGCCTCAAGCTAAACGCCAAAAAGTGTATAGTCATCCCCTTTGGCAAAAACAAAGTGCCCACAAATTACCACATAGGTGGTAATCCATTAAGTACAGAAGAAGTAATTAGGGACCTGGGGACCCAAGTTGATAGCAAGCTCTCATTTGCAACCACGTGGCCAAAGTGGTTAGAAAAACATTTTATATAGCCCACCTAATCATGAAGGGATTCACATCTAGATCAGGGGAGGTCATCGTGCCTCTTTACTCATCCCTCATCAGGCCCATAATTGAGTACAATGCCCCTTTTGGGATGTACCTTACCAGACACCTGCAGCAACTGGAAAGACCCCAAAAGTACCTCACCAAGAGGATCAAAGGGCTCAAACAGATGCCATATGCTGCCCAGTTAAAGAAACTCCAGCTCTATTCAGTGGCATACCACCTGCTCAGAGGCGAATTGTGCCTAACATATAAAGCCATGTCCAACCCGGAATTAATGGACATGCTGCACCTCAGAAAATCCAAATCCCATCGAGCTACGCGCTTGAGAGACTTGAACCTCAGCACTGAAATAAATAGGACATGCTGGAGGGACAGATTCATAACCCAGAGGCTCCCTTCACTCTGGAATAAAATCCCAGTCCAGGTTAGGCAGAGTCCCTCATTGACTCTCTTCAAGAGGAATCTTGATGAGTGGATGGGAGATCATAGGTTTACCCCGGGTATCACTTCTGTGTCACTGTTAGAGAGAGGCACAGTATACTAACCTCGAAAAAGGGCATAGCAAAATTAATTTAAAATGGGTGGCGAAAGCCAAACACACTCTGGCTAGGCTTATAAATGCCCTAGGGCAGATAGCCTAGTACGAACCTATGAACCTATGAAGGAATAGATAAGAGGGTTAGTCTCTTCAATGATGACAGAAAGTTAAGAGCTACAGTGCATTATGGGGATAATAAGGTATGAAGGCTGTGGAGTGGTTAAACAATTGCACAGAAAGGTAGCAGATGAAGTTCATTTGCAGACAAATTCAAAGTGCTGCACTGGGGCCACAACAGTCCTCATGTGTCAACAGAGTAAGACAGATATCAGTAGCTGTTGATCACATGGAGTACCAGTAGAAGACTGAGAGGGCAGTGGCAGCGGCCAACAGAATGCTGGGATATATCTCCAAGAGAACAGGCTCAGTAAATGAAGTAGCCACCATAAAGGTGGGATTACTGCAGTTATAAGGATATGAACAAATCTATTTGAGCTTAGAGCTTTTCCACACTTGAAACAAAGAGAGACAAGATGAGTGAAAGATTACGCTGGGAAGATGTGAAAGGATCATTATAAATGGGAAGGACAGAGTAGAGAGGCGTGGGTGCAGTGCAGTCAGTTGATTGCGAGGACCAACTATTGACTAGATCTATAAATAGTTTTCATAGAGAGGACGGTTAACCAATAGATGGACTACTTGATGGGTAGTGGAGAGGGAACAAATGGAAAATTTCAAAAATGAATGGGAAAGTGGGACAAAGAGTGGGGTAGAAACATGGATAGGGGGGTGATAGAAATTTGAATGCAGTTGAAGATCAGAATTGATAAGCTTATTGTCTCCCTCTGCTGTCAGGTAAATTTACTGTGTAGTACTGTTACACAAATAAGAAAACTTAGAAGTTCAAATGCCAAAGCTTTACAGAAAATAGTGAGATTTGTGAAGCATTGCAACTGGCAACTGATTAAGTAAGCACAATATTGACCCAAAACAATATAGCAAGCTTACTAAATGAGATGCTGTTCATGACAAAGATAGAGATTTACTGAAACTACTGACAAACTCCAAACTGATGAAGGTGTATCTGTGGTAACTGCTATGGGAAGAAATGAAAGCTGACAAAGTTGTGCTACAGAGAATGGGCAAAACAAGGTTAAATGATGGTTTGGGAAAAGTATTCCATTTCTGAAAAGGTATTTACTTTTAGATATTGAAAAATGAAAAGCTTCCAACAATGTGAAGTCCTACATAAAACTTATATTGAACGCATGCTTCTAGGTTGGTATTGCTGGATCTGAAACACTTTAATTTCCCTGCAATAAGATTGTGGTGGCCTGAAATTGCTAATGATTAAATTGAGGTAATGCAGAATGGGTTGATGTAGCTCTACATCTGTCATTTTTGCTTACTTCAGGTAGATTTCTGTCTAAGAAACATTTACTATATGCAACTTTAATGCAAGCCTTTATTTTAAGTACTACTCCAGTTGCTTGCATCTTGTTACAAAGCATTTCAAACGAAAATGCAATCCATAAACTCAGAATTGCTTAACTACTAAAAAATAAATAACTACTGATCTTAAACCATTAAATTATAGGAAGAACACTGTATTAAGCAAAGCAAAGTCACTCAATTCCCTCATTGTAATTTAATGTAATAGTGTCTACCGGGGGAACATATTACATGAAAATAACAGACCACCAAAAGTAGTATAGAGAAGTGTCTCCACACTCCTGGAGGGTCCATGATTCCCATATATTGCTCACTCTGGAGTGAATTATTACAGTTTTATTTTTTAATTTTTGTGGTTTTATATTTTATAATTTTAAAGGATGCTTGTTTCTTGTACTTTTGGAAACTGCTAGATAATAGTAAGCAAAAATGTATATATAACTTCAGATCTTTGTCTATAAATCTGTGTCAGTTTGCCTGTATTTTTAAAGTAGTTCCAGAAAAAAAACATTTGCCCGTTGGCATTGCAGTAATTTTCTGAATAAAAATATGACATTTTGCTTTGTATTATATCAGATATACATATTTAAAGTTAGCACCTATCACACTGTAGTGATATATTTGAAATGCCAAAGCTGTACTTCTCTACATAGAGCTGAAGCATGGAGGGTGGGGATGGGGGCATTTGTAGCTGTGATAGTCTATATTACACTTGATAGCACCTTTCAAATAAGATACTTTTTTTGTCTGGCCTGAATCTGTAACATTCTGTTTTGCACTGTCTGCAAGGAAACAGAGAGCATGCATGTTGAAGATTTAGTTCTGTTCTGTGGTAATGAGTGCTATACATAAACAGTTGCTCTTTGACTAGAGTTGTCACATGGAGATTACCCAGCTGTGTACTGACATTTTGTATTGCATTTTATAGCAACAGAAAAGTAACATATAGAAAAGGGGAAATCTCAGGTTTTATGTATGCATCACTTGGAAACACTGAAACTGCTTGCTAATCGCTTACTTTCAACTTAGAGTTACTACAGTTTGACAGCTATTTTGACAAATGTCAAAATAACTGTCAAAACCATGACACTTTACTGATTTTGAGAAATGACAAATTGTGACCTTTGAAAATGGGCGTCACAGTGTGAGAGATGGGTGCACTAGTTTTCTGGCAGAATTATGGAGCTGAATGAGGCTCCATAGAAGTATGATTTTACTCTAAAGATTGTCTGTTCCTGTTTCATTGTTAGACTTAATGAAAAATTAAAGGCACAATCTCTTCTGAGGTTTAACAAATCATGTTAAACCATTCTGGAAGTCTTTTCTGAAAAATGCACACAACACACACACACCCTTGCACCTGTGGCACAGGTCATAGCTAAAAAGTGTTTATGGATGAGCCCACATATCTGGTTAGCAAATGATAAACAAAATAAAATACAGTAAGACAAATAATTCAGCTACTATAACCTATTCTGGTTATGATGAATATCAGATGGAAACATTGTGGGAAACCTACTATTCTGATTCTGAACAGAGTTTGTAATGTTATGGACTGAAGTAGTTTTGGGGAATGCCATGACAGTTTGACACTGTGAATGCTGAGCTTGGCTGTCTTTAGCTTAATTAACCCTAATTTAGCAACACCTTGAAACAGCAGTCATACATACAATGTTGTGGGAAGTTTAAATCTTTATTGGCAGTGTAACAGACAGACAGTGAAGTATGCCCCCACCCCGAGAATTAAGAGAATAAATCAGCAATGGATTTTTTTTTTTAGGTCAAGCTGCTCAGTGCACTCATTGCAAATTCTGTGTTTATGTTGTGCGTAGTGTCAAAGAAGATCCAAAAACAGCTATGGAAAGCTTAGGCACTGAGTTCATCCACATACATGATTGTTAGAATATTAATGAAGCATTTTAAAAAGGTCTGTAAAGTACTAGACAGTAACATGTTTAAGATAAAATACTTACCAGAATGACACTAGGAGCCAAGACTTGAGAGGAGTCTGGAAGAAATGGGAAAATGTAAATAATAGACCATATAATGGGAAGGTATGCTAGAGCACAAACTAAAGACAATATTGCCAAAAAGAAAACATAAAGTAGACAGAAAAAAATCATAAGTAGATAGAATAAGAAGCACCTTAAATAAATGTGGTAAGCTATGTCTTGTATAATACTGAAAATGATAAGTGATGAAAGAGTGGTCTTCAGATGAGTAAGATGAAGGCAGAAAAGGTAGTTGGGATCCTGAGGTAATCGATGAAGAATAACTGGAGGATTCTGATACTAGTAAAGTAAAAAAAAGACTGTGGGAAAATTTTTTTTGCCCCCCCCCCTTTTGCATATCCTCCAACAGACCATCAGCTCAGTTACATCATTTTACCTTGAATGCCTTGGTACTAACCCCCAGCACTGGCAGGGGGAAGTAGAGCAGAGAATTTGGCAGCATTATATATGGTGGGCTGTACATCAGTTGATTTTTTGTGAGACCTGATTGAGCAATACTACTGACATCACAAACCACCAAATGTAACATCAGTCATGTCTATCCCCCCAATCCCTTCAGTGCTGACATTCTAATAATCTGCCAAATGATTATAGCCTAGTTCCCCTCTTTGAGAATATCACATCTCAGGAAGAGGCCCCTCCCTCCTGGAGTAGGGGAGCTGGCAAAGCCACTCTTCCTAGCCTGCCTACCCAGCTCCTGTAGTGACCCAGCCACTAGTCAAACTAAGGCTTGCAATTTTGTAACTTGAACTAACAATTTTGTTGTTTAAGGAATAAAGAACTGAAACTATGGTTAACACACAAAACTGATACAGAAAGAAGCTAATCTATTGAATTATATTGAGTGAATTTGATAAACCAAACCAATTAACAGAAATAACTTAGATTTTTAAAAGAAACATTTCTGTGGCTATAGGTCATCTTAAAATGTAAATAAACATTACAAATGTTTGTGTATTCAACAAAAATGTGAAGCTCATTAACATTATTCTTGTAAAAAAATACTGCATCCAAACAAAGTCTGAAAGTGTTGAGTATTGTATATCTATAACAAAAACACTGCATTTCTCATTTTAATAAATATGTTTTTCAGATACTGAAATGTCTAACCCATGTCCATAGTTTCATAGTATAGTACTAGGCTATCTGCCCTGGGGCATTTGTAAGCCTAGCCATAGTGATGTGGCTTTTGCCACCCCATGAAATGGTACAAAAATGTACAGAATAAATCTAGAATACTGTGCCCCTGTCTAGCAGTGACACAGATGTGACCCCTGGGGTAAACTTACGATCTCCCATCCACTCATCAAGATTTCTCTTGAAGAGAGTCAGTGAGGGGCTCTGCCTAATATGAACTGGGATCCTGTTCCAATGCATGGGAAGCCTCTGGGTTATGAATCTATCCCTCCAGCATGTCCTATTCATACTTGTGCCGAGGTTTAAGTCTTTAGCTCTCGTGGTCCTGATGGATTTGGATTTTTTGAGGTGGAGCATGTCCATCAGATCCTGATTGGACATGGCCTTGTACGTCAGGCAGAGATCACCTCTGAGCAGGCGGTATGCTACTGAATAGAGCTGAAGTTTCTTTAGTCTGGCAGAATAAGACATATGTTGGAGACCCTTGATCCTTTTGGTGAGGTACTTTTGTGGTCTCTCCAGCTGTTGCAAATGCCGGGTGAGGTACATACCAAATGGGGCATTGTACTCAATCATGGGTCTGATGAGGGAGGAATATAGGGGTACAATGACATCCTTGGATCTGGATGTGAATCCCTTCATGATGAGGTGTGCAAGGTAGAATGTTTTTCTAACCACTTTGGCAACGTGGGTGTCAAATGAGAGGTCGCTGTCTACTTGGGTCCCTAGGCCTCTGATTACTTTTTCCGTACTCAGTGTGTTGCTGTCTATGTGATAATTTGTGGGTACTTTGTTTTTTCCAAAAGGGATGACTATACATTTTTTGGCATTTAGTTTAAGGCCGTGACTACGGCACCAGTTGTCCGTTTCAGTGAGGCCTTTTTGTAGGATGTGTGTGTCTGTTGTTGTATCGACTATGGCGCCTAGTTTGCAGTCATCTGCGAACTTTGTCAGCCACAGCCCTCCCATGTTTGCTTTAACATCTGAGAAATAAATGCCGAACAAGAGGGGTCCCAGGACAGATTCCTGTGGGACACCACTTGTGATTGACTTTGAGTCTGACATTGCTCCAGCGATTTTAACTTTATGGGTTCTGTCCTTTAGCCAGTTTGCAACCCATCTAGTGACATAAGGGTTTACTTTTAAGCTGTTTAGCTTATCTATGATGCCTGAGTGGGGTATTGTGTCGAAGGCCTTAGCCAAGTCCAGGTATGCTGTATGGACTGCTTTGCCCTCATCAATGGCTCTAGTGACTGTTTCGAAAAAGTTAACCAGGTTTAAAAGGCAGGATCTGCCCTTTACAAAGCCGAACTGGGTTGGGTCAAGTGTCTGTAGGTCCCCTATGTCTCTGTTTATGAGTTCCATAATGATTCTTTCCATAGCTTTGCAGACCAGGCTAGTTAAGCTTATGGGGCGGTAGTTTCCAGGGTCTGTAGAGGCACCCCCCTTGTGGAGTGGGACCACTGTTGCTGTACGCCAGTGTTCAGGTACATATCCCAAAGTAAGGCTAAGGTTAAATAGCATTTTTATGTGTGGGTTTAGCTCCTCTTGGAGTTCACGTAACACGCACCCCGGGATACTGTCAGGTCCCATTGATGCTGTGCTTTTTGCTTTGTTTAGGGTGGTTCTCACTTGGACATCTGAGATGACAGGGAGATTACATTCAGCTGGGATAAGTATTTCTTCTTTTGGGGGTGAAGGAGGGGAGAAATTTGCACTGAACCTGTCAGCCAGAATGTTAGCAATATCTGTGGGTTCAGTGTATTTTCTGTTGTTGTGAACCAACTCTGAGCATATCTGAGGGTTTCTGCCCAGGTTTCTAACATAGCTGAAGAAGGCTTTGTGGTTATCTTTAGTGTCCTTAGCGATTTTTCTCTCAAAGTTTGCCTTGGATGTTTTTCTGAGAGAATGTAGTTTTCTGCTAATGTTGATCAGAGATGTCTTCCCTTCATGGGATTTCGCTCTGATGTGCAGTAGCTTCCTTCTTTTGTTATACAATTTGTTTATGGCTGAGGTCCACCAGACAGGACGCTTACATTTGGTGGAAAGGGACTTGGATTTGTTTGTGATTGCATGATCCATGCATTCTTGGAGATGTCCATAGAAAGCATTTGTGAAGGATTCAGCATTGTGAGATGTGGTATCCACTGGCACAGTGGGCTTAAAGGATACCATCTCAGTCTTAAGAAGAGTGAAGTCTGCTTTTGAGAAGTTTTTCACTGTGGTCTTTTGTGCTGGGGGTGGAGGTGGGATATGTATATCCAGGGTGATTAGTTTGTGGTCAGATCTCACTAGTGAGGGGTATGCTTCCGGTGTGGAGCATTTTGTCCACATGTTTGTGATGATCAGGTCTAGTATATTATCTCCCCTAGTGGGAGAGGTGACTAGTTGTTCCAGTGCATTTGAATTTATGAATTCCAGGAACCTTTGGGCTAGGGTATTAGGGCTAGAATAATGTACCCAATCTATGTTTGGGTAGTTGAAGTCTCCCAGTATGATGGTATTTTGTGATACATTCATATCCTCCAATGTCTTCAGGAAGGCTGAGTGGGGTTCTTGTGATTGGGAGGGTGGTCTGTAACATGCTACCAGTTGTATAGCAGTTTTGCCTATGGTTAGTTGCACCTGTATGGTCTCTGATGCTTCGTGTGTTGCTACTAACCTGGAGGTGTGTGTGTCCTTTATGAATATGGACACTCCCCCTCCCTTTGTGGTTCGGCGTGGGTTTTGGGGCCGAAAAGCATGATACGAGGTATAGTCTGGTAGCGCTGGGGTGCTCTCTTTTAACTGTTTATAAGAACTGTTATCAAAGGTGAAATGATTGTGGTCAAATGATTTTGTTCAATTGTTTGATCAGTACTCAACACCTATTTACTGTAACTTACACATATAGTTAGTAGTTCTGTGTTTGATTATATACTTCCCAATCTGAAGTAGTAGTAAACAATCATTTAAGATCAATAGTCACCAAATATGGTTTTATTAACTGTGAAAATCTTACACTATGTGAAGCAAATATGGATTGGCTTTTTTGAGAATATCTTAGTAGTAAGAAATGAGCATAATTAATTCCTACTAAGTCACTTCAATAGCCATATCTTCTGCACACACTCCTACCGTTTGTCTCCTATTACCCGTTTTACCATAATGCCTCTCTTATTTGAATCTTCTCTTCCCCTTCTCTCCCGGCTTCACCGTCCCAATTCCACTGTCCCCCTTCACTAAATTTACTTAATACTTGTCTGTTCCCTCTCATTGTCTCCTTTTTTATTTGTTCCCTTTCTGACTTCATTACCTGTTTCCCTTCTTCTCATCCCCCTTTCTAACTTCATCCTCTAAAGCATCACTATATATCCTTTTTAAAATTATAAATATAAAGGTGATTCCTATTCATATATTGTTTTGTGTTATATTATGTCCTCATGCAGCAACTTCTATTGTAACCATGAAAAAAAAGGTTTATAGAGAATTGGGTGACAAGGTAAAAGGAATCGAAAGACCACCAAAAAAGAAGAAATAGATATATTTTGGAGAAGTATTTATGAAGATCCTGTGGAACATAACAAAGATGCTAAATGGACAGAAGAAGTAAAAGAATAAGAAGTTTAAAGGTACAGGATATGAAACGGGATTAAGTAACAGTCAGAGAGATTGAAACAAAGTTAAGTAAAGCCTCTAATTGGAAAACCCCAGCCCCAGATGCAGTACCTAACTTCTGGTTAAAAGTATTAACATCTTTGCACGAAGATTTAACCATGAGTAAAAACTATTTATATACGCAACAGGAAAAACAATGCTCCTTAAGAGTGAACCTGCAAGCTACCCTGAAAATTATACACCAACATTTTGCCTTCCAACAGCATATAAACTATACACTGGAATTGATGCTGACAGAGTTTATAGTCATTTAGAAGAAAATTCAATTATGGCAATAAAAGAAAGCCATATGGAACAAAGGATCATTTGTTGTTAAATAAAGTCATAGTGGAGGAACTGTAAAAAGGGTAGGAATCTAAGTATGGCATGGACTGACTACAAAAAAGCATTTGATAGTATCCTACCTTCATGGATAAAAGAGTGTTTAAAAATGTATAAGATATACCCTATACTGATCGACTGCATGACAGTGACCATGAAACAGTATTAGACCACTTTGCAATTAAGCCACGATAAAGAACAAATTATCCCAGGGATAAAAATTCAAAGGGGGATATTCCAGGGTGACTCTCTGCCACCGCTGCTATTCTGTCTTGCCCTAAAACCCATTAAGCTGTCTACTTAACAGCTTAGGCCGTGGCTACAATTTGGCTCTAGAAAACAACAAAGTGTAAAGACTTCCCATATTCTCTTTGTCGATGATTTAAAACTGTACAGCTCATCAGATGATGAACTGAAAGCACAACTGCAAGTTGTCAAAACTTTTTCAGATGATATAAGAATGTCATTTGGTCTTGATAAATGTGCAAAAGTAACCTTTAAAGCAGGAAAACTGCAGGACCAGGAAAACATCAGTTTGTGACAAGAATATGATATAAAAGAACTTGAGCAAGAGGAAGTGTATAAATATGTGGGAACTAATGAAGGATCAACAATAAAACATGAACAAATGTGAATAAAACTTAGCAAGAAATACTTTGGAAGACTTAAATTATTCTTGAAAACAACTTTGACATCTAGGAACAAAATTCAAGCTATAAACCAATTTGCTCTGCCTGTCCTAACTTAGTTTTAGAGTGACTGACTGGCTCCAAAGCATGTTGGATAGATTAGACAGGAAAACAAGAAGGATGTTTCATGCTCACCAAATGATTTATAAAAATCAGTGCATACCAATATTATATATTCCCCATTCCAAAGGAAGGATGGGCCTCCTTGAAATTGATTACATGTATAGATCTGCAATCGTGGGACTGCATGCATATCTGCTGACTTCACAAGACCCAAACATGGTGAAAGTTTTGAAACATGAGGAGAATAAATCTTCTCTGCTTAATCTAACAGAAGCATATCGGCATCAAGCAGGAATAGAAATCAAACCGCAAGTAGATAAAAGTCAGACAGCAACTGAATATGCCAAAAACAAAAAAAAAAACAATATAAGGTAAAGGACCAGATGAAGGCAAGAAATGTGGAAAATGCATAAGTATAGTTGCAAGTATAGAAAACTTCTGGAAGAGCCTCCTGATGATCAGGATCAAATGGAGGAATGGTTAAGGAGAGGATAATTCAAACCAAGAGATGAAAGGCTAATATTGCTAGCCCAAGATATTGGGCTACGTACATGTTGGTTTACAAAGTCCATTGAACATGTGGGAGAAACAGACAAATGTAGGTTTTGTAAAACAGAATTGGAAACAGTTGCACACCTCATTGCTGGTTGTGACATACTAATGGGAGAAGGACTCCATACTGAAAGGCATAATAACATGGCAAGATTTGCACTGGGGATTGTGCAAACATTATGGTGATGAAGTGGCTAAAAAAACACTGGAAACATGAGCCACAAAGCATCATAGAAAATGAAGTCTACATCACATGGGATCACCCATTAACAACAGTTCAAAACACAGATGCTAGAAAACTTGATATAGTGGTCCATGAAAAGAGGACAAAAGTAGCATTGATCATTGAATTCACCATACCTTTTGACTACAGTGTTTTGTGTACAGACAGACACAAAGTCATAAAATATCAGTATTTGCATCAGAAACAAGAGCAATGTGGAAGAAAGATACTCAGACAGTTCCAATAGTAGTAGGAGCAACAGGTCGTATAAAAAATAATCTAAAAAAACAAGTAATCTCCATGGTATCCCCAAAGTCTCAAACAACCTACTAAACAAGTATACTGTGTCCAAAAACAAAACAGTGTAAGAAACTTCTTTGTGTGGAAGATTTTCAATCCATATATATCTAGTTGATCACTTTATATTAATCATATCAGATAATGATAGTACAAGCAACTAACTTAAACTCATCCTAAATCAAAAATAATAAAATAAATATATAATTTGAAATATTATACAGAATTACTAAGTATTCAAAAGTAATCCAAGCAGGGTAGACAGTCTTTTTCCAGTCAAACATTACATAATAAAGACTTAGGATGAGTTTAAATTTGTTTTGGTCAAAATCATGTAAATATATTTCTGTAAAGAACAGAGAGAGCCACTAGTGAGGGGTTGTATACTGGGAATTTTTGTTGAACATTCACAAAATCATATATTCCTAATACTCTTGGTCTGAAATCAGAATATCATGGCTTTTCAGATGTTTGCCATTCTATAGACATTTTGTACCTGTTCTTTTTTAATGTTTTGTAGTTATTAATCTTTCTCCTTGTTTTAATCCTTTGCCACTGTTATTTCCTTACCTGCCTTATATTGTTCCTTGGCATCTAGACAATACAACTTATTTAAAGACATTAACCCTTTCTGTCTTTATTTGTTTAATCATAGAGAAGCTATGAGGAAAGGACAAGGGACACTGTTCTTTTTATGAGCCCATCTGACTTCAGCAGGGCAGTGCTGATCTTGAGATTGCTTTTGGCAGGAATTCATACAAAGTAAACAAGAGAGTCATGAAGTGCAAGCTGCCATTTACCTTTAACAATTCCAAATTGTGCTGTGTCATTCCTGTTTCATGCAGACCAGCTGACCTAGACTGAACCTATCATATCTGAAGAAGAAATAGATGAATGCAGTAATGACATTTGGGTTCATTTCTTGCACAAGGGAAACATGGAACACACCTGACAGATTGTTTTCAGCATTTTAGGACCTGTTGTAAGTTAATCTGCTTCCTTGGTGCTGAGTGAATGAGATCCACCTGTAGACCAGCTTGATTAGTGTAACTGTGGACCAATATTTTGTAAGAAAATGACTGTCTGACATTATATGGAAGGCTGTCCCTTCTAAAGCTCTCCTGTGCCCATACCCTTCTACTACAATACGTAACCTCATTGCTTCTCTTTTTCATACCTCCTAACTACTTGCAAAGCTGGAGACATCACTTTTCATATGTTATGCCCAATTTGTGCAATTCCATGCTACCAAAACCCAGAGAATTAAATTCCAGCCTCACCACTAAAGCTTCTTGATAAATCACTTCTCATCTATAAACACGTGTGCCAATTGCCAGCCAGTATTGTACCCACCAATGGATTCTGCCAGGTTGTGATGTACATACCATACTCTTTTTTTTTTTTTTTTTTTTTTGAGGGGGGGGGGGGGGGGGTAAGGCACTGTAGGATGACCTGGGATTTTAATTTAATTTCTGAATAATTTTCAATTTATTGTCTGCCTTATTGGCTGTTTGATCAGAATCAGAATAAAGCATTTGAGATACATAGTGAATAATGTGGTTGTGATTACTGGGCACACTTGTGTATGTGTATACATACACACAACTCAGTTTTTGTATAACTGTGAGGAACTCTCTCTGCTTTCACATTTCTTTGCATTTGTGTTGATATTAATATTTACTTACATATTTTGAATATAAAATTCCTCTTCCAATAAACAATTACATATCCCACAGCAATTTTGAAACATTAGGTGGGAGAACAAATTTACATCAGAAATACTGAAAAAAATGTGTGCACCAGTATTAAACCAAATACAAAACAATTTAATCGATATCCCATTTTGCAAGTGCAATTATCTAGGGTGGGCATCACAGGGAAATAGAACTGTTGCTTATAGAAATGATTTTGTTGGTATCTGTATTTGTCCAATGAGGGAACAGATGCCAGGTTCTCTGCTTTCAGTGCTAGAGTTGTACACATTTGTAGAATAGGTTACGCTGCCTGATTTTCTGGATGTTGCTACTAAACACTACTTGTATCTTATCTACATATTTCCGTGGCATTTTCTAAGGAAATATCAGAAATTATTTTCGTTTTGTTCGTACACAAAGTACTTCTGCAAAACGTCTGTCCCCATGATTCACATCTACATGCTTTGATGAAGAGATATTTGGTAATATCAGGTCAATGCAATTAAGCCTACATTTCTGTGAACGGTTACACTCCTCAAACTATAACCACAACTTCTTGTAAGACCTTCTTTCAACTATTACCAGATGTTTGGAAAAGTCTAGCTAATTATATGCATGAAATAGACACAGCCAATTTGTTTAGGGAGGAAAATAAAGCTCTCGTTGACCAAGTCTGCAAGACTAAAATGCTTTAATATTAATATTTCTAGTTTATTTTGCTTGCCTATGTATAGTAGCCATGAAGTAACTGTATTGTGTATTATTTTCATGACTTTTCTTTTTTTTTATTTGTAATTTAAAAGACCATGATTAACAGTAATACAAACATAAATCCTAGTCACAGTAGGTCAAATCTTTAAATCATAATGAGAGATGGCAAGTAACTTTGTCATGGGAAAAAAATATCAGGTAAACTGAAAGGAAAGCGCAGTAGAAAACAGGAAAGAACATATGAGGAAAAACATTGTGTGGCAAAGGGGAAGTAATGTAGGGAAACAGAAAATTATATTCTTCTTCCATTGTGTCTAGCAGAGTTATGTTCCTTTGTCATGTCTTGTAAAGACAAAATTCTGTTAAAATAAATCCTACCAAATGCTCTTAGTGAACATCAAAAAAGGTTGAATCTTCCATTTCATCAAATTCTTTCTCTTTGTGTACATGGTAGCCAAGTTAAACTCAACTATTTGTTTTGTTGAAATGGCTATAAATGTACACATATATGCTAAAAATAAGTATCGGGTATCTAAGGTACATCACCTCCTAAGATTTCTTTTGTTGTGTAGTACATTACCTTCTGCCAAATGTTAACTCGTATGGATTATATTGATCTTATTAAAGCCACAATACTAACATTGTGAAGTACTCTGAAATCCCATTCTGTATAATATGGTTATCAAGTATTATGTATTGAATTATAATATATATATATATATATATAATATATATATATATATATATATATATATATATATATATATATATGCGATGCATAGTAATTCAGGAGTTGTTTAAATATACCTATCTAATTTGAATATAATTATAGGTTCATAGGTTGGTACTAGGCTACCGGCCCTAGGGCATTTACAAGCCTAGCCATAACAATTCCCTGGCTATTTCTTCCCACACTATTTACTTCCCTGGACCCCTGTCTAGCAGGGCGACTGACGTGATCCCTGGGGTGAATTTCCTTTCTCCCATCCAATCATCAAGGTTCCTTTTGAAGACAGCCAAAGAGGTGCTCTGCTTGACATGTATGGTTAGTCTATTCCAGAGTATGGGGAGTCTCTGGGTCAGGAACCTATCCCTCCAGCATGTTTTGTTTATTGTGATGACAAGGTTTAGATCCCTGGAGCATGTGGCTCTGAGGGATTGGGATTTCTTTAAATGTAGTATGTCCAACAGCTCTGGGTTTGACATGGCCTTGTATGTTAAGCAGAGGTCGACTCAGAGTAGACGATATGTGACAAAGTATAGCTGGAGTTTTTTAAGATGGTCAGCATAGGGCATCTGCTTTAGGCCTGTGATTCTTTTAATGAGGTATTTCTGTGGCCTTTCTAGTTGTTGCAGATGTCTTGAGAGGTACATACCAAATGGGGCGTTGTATTCTATAATGGGTCTATTGAGGGATGAGTACAGTGAGACAAAGACCTCCTTTTTTCTGGATGAAAAGCCCTTAGTGATTAGGTGTGCCACATAGAAGGATTTACTGACTGTTGTGGGGATGCGGTTATTTAAGGTGAGACCACTGTCCACCTGTGTCCCTAAGTCTCTTATCACACTTTTGCTGTAATTCACGAGTACATGTTTTTTCCCAAAGGGGATAGCTTGAGTCCATGGCTGTGGCACCAAGCATCTGGTTCTGTAAGGCCCTTTTGTAGAGTATCAACATCATTTGGGGATTCAATAATGGCTCCCAATTTGCAGTCATCTGCAAACTTTGTTAGCCAGAGTCCCTTAGTGTTGGCCTGTACTTCAGAGAAGTAGATCCCAAACAAGAGAGGTCCCAGGACTGAACCCTGAGGTACTCCACTTGTCACTTGTCTGGAGCTGGATTTGGAGTCAGCTACTTTTACAGTGTGGGTTCTGTTAGTAAGCCAGTTGGCAACCCATCGAGTGACGTAGGGATTAATGCACAGCTTAGTAAGTTTATCTATGATTCTAGAGTGGGGGATGGTGTCAAAGGCCTTGGTGTGGTCCAGATAGGCTGTGTGGACTGCCTTACCCTCGTCCACGGCTCTAGAGACTGATTTGAAGAAGTCAGTCAGGTTCAGGAGACAAGATCAGCCCTTCACGAACCCAAACTGGGTGGGGTCTAGTGTTTTAAGGTTATCAATTTCTTTGTTTATACGTTCCATGATAATACGTTCCATGGCCTTGCAGATCAGGCTCATCAGACTGATAGGGCAGTAGTTCCCGGGATCCAAGGTGGATTCCCCCCTTGTGGAGTGGGATAACTGTAGCTGTGCGCCACTCAGTGGGCATGAAGCCCGAGGTGAGGGTATGATTAAACATGACACTTAGGTGAGGTGCCAGTTCATTTTGTAGTTCATGTAATACACAGACCGGGATGTCATCTGGTCCCATGGATGCTGTATTCTTAGCTTTGGAGAATGCATTTTTTACGTATGTGGCCGTTATTACCAGAATTTGGCAATCTTCCGGTATTGAGATGGGCCATTTAGGGGGTGAGAGGGGGGTGAATTTGGCACTGAATTCACTAGCTACTACAGGTGCCATCTTTGTTTTGGCTATTTTGTATAATTCCACTAATTCAAATGAATTATAAGTCCTTATTAAATGGCCAAGTTTCACAGTCTGAAGGGACAATTATACACATGTACTATTTCAGAAAAAGAAAGAGCACCTGCATTTTTGAGTATGTTTTCAGACATAAACCAGTTTTTGCATTCTCTCAAAACAATGCAAAAGTAAACGTTATTTCTCCTGGTAACCATATTGGGGAGTGGGGATCTTTCTATGTTATCCAAAATAGTATTCCAATTTCCAAATAAGACAATAGGAATATTAAGAAATGTTGTAATCTCTTAGCAATGCATTCTAAAGATAACTTTTACTCATTAAAAGGTGCATAGATTGAGACTGTTATAATTATTTTATCACTAAAATATATAATATGCCTTTTTTAGGCAAGGTTCAAAGGACAAAACCACCACCGTAACAGATACAAGCATACAAAATATGAAGGTAATGCTACTCAATGCTAGAAGTCTAAACCTCAAAATGCACTCTCTCGAGGCACTCCTAAAAATAGAGAACATAGATATCTGTGCAGTAACTGAGTCCTGGTTCAAGGGTTCAGAGAGCACCCCTGCAACACCAGGCTACAGCTCTTACCACACTTTTCGGCCACCAAACCAAGACCGAAACACTAAAGGTAGAGGAGTGTCCATATTCACCAAGGATATTCACACTTCCGGGCTAGTTGCCCAACACAATGCATCTGAAATTCACCAGGTGCAACTAACACTAGGTAAGACTGCAATCCAAATTGTAGCTTACTACAGATCCCCCACCATGTCCCAAGATTCTCACTACACTTTTCTAAACATACTGGAAAATATTAAGATACAACCAAACACCCTAATACTGGGTTAATTCAACTACCCTGCCAATAACTGGGAAAACTACACGGGTACCAACACCTTTTCCCAACGGTTCTTGGAATTCATAAATTCCAATGCCCTGGATAAACTAATCCATTGTCCCACCAGGGGCTCCAATATCTTAGACCTGGTCATTACCAACATGGGAGATAGATGCTCCACACCAGTGGTCACCACCTCATTGGTCAGGTCTGACCATAAGCAAATCACCCTTGACATCCACATCCCACCCCTCAGTAAGGAAACCTCCGTAAAAACCTTCTCCAAAGCCAACTTCATGTTACTCAAGTCTGAAGTGACAAACTTCATGACACCCATGCAGATGGTTGCTGAAAGTTTGACTGCTGAATCCTACTTTAAGGCACTGTATGAGCACATCCACTCATGCATGAATCGTGCCATCCCAAATAGAACCAAGATGCTCTCCTCCAAAACAAGGAAGCCAATCTGGTGGTCCCCTGCCAAAAACAAACTTTACAACAGAAGAAAGAAACTGTTGCAGAAAAGAGGAAAATCTTAGGATGCAAAAAACTCCCTTACCAGCCCCAGTAAGAAGCTGAGATCCCTCATAAAATCCTCCAAAGCTAGTTACGAAAATAAAATTGCCAAAGATTCCAAAGACAACCACAAGGCATTCTATAGTTATGTCAAGAATCTAAATGGCAATGCTCAGATATGCTCTGAGCTACAACAGAATGGCATTAAATATACTGATCCCAAGGATATTGCCAATATCCTGGCAGATTGATTTAGTGCCAACTTCACCCCCCTCTCACTCCCTAAAGGGCCTATCTCAATACCAAAAGATTGGCAAATTCTGGTAATCATGGCCACACAGATAGAAACCGCACTCTCCAAAGCTAAGAATACAGCATCCATGGGACCAGATGACATCCCAGGCTGTATACTACATGAACTACAAAATGAACTGGCACCTCACCTAAGTGTCATGTTTAATCATAGCCTCACCTCAGGCTTCGTGCCCACTGAGTGGTGCACAGCTACAACTATCCCACTCCACAAGGAGGGATCCAACTTGGATCCTGGGAACTACCGTCCCATGAGTCTGACAAGCCTGATCTGCAAGGTCATGGAACACATTATCATGGAACTTATAGACAAAGACATTGGCAACCTTCAAACACTGGACCCCACCCAGTTTGGGTTCGTGAAGGGCTGATCTTGTTTCCTGAACCTGATTGACTTATTTGAATCAGTCTCCAGAGCTGTGGACAAGGGTAAGGTGGTCCACACAGCCTATCTGGACCTCGCCAAGGCCTTCAACACCATCCCTCACTCTGGAATCATAGATAAACTTACAAAAGCTGGGCGTAACTCCCTACGTCACTCGGGTTGCCAACTGGCTTACTGACAGAACCCAAACTGTAAAAGTAGCCGACTCCAAATCCAGCTCCAGACAAGTGACAAGTGGAATACCTCAGGGTTCAGTCCTGAGACTGCTCTTGTTTGGCATCTACTTCTCTGAAGTACAGGCCAACACTAAGGGACTATGGCTAACAAAGTTCGCAGATGACTGCAAATTGGGAGCCATTATTGAATCCCCAAATGATGTGGATATTCTACAAAAGGGCCTTATAGAAACAGATGCTTAGTGCCAGAGCCATGGGCTCAAGCTTAATGTCAAGAAATGTATAGTCATCCCCTTTGGGATAAAACATGTACCCATGAATTGCCACATAGGTGGCAGTACACTAAACACTGAAAGTGTGATGAGAGACTTAGGGACACAGGTGGACAGTGGTCTCACCTTCTATAACCACATCGCCACAATGGTCAGTAAATCCTTCTGTGTGGCACACCTCATCACTAAGGGCTTCTCATCTGGAAAAAAGGTCATTGTCCCACTGTACTCATCCCTCAATAGACCCACTATAGAGTACTGCGCCCCGTTTGGTATATACCTCACAAGACATCTGCAACAGCTGGAAAGGCCACATAAATACCTCACTAAAAGAATCACAGGCCTAAAGCAGATGCCCTATGCTGACCATCTAAAAGAACTCCAGCTATACTCTGTGGCATATTGTCTACTCAGAGACAATCTCTACTTAACATACAAGGCCATGTCAAACCCTGAGCTGTTGACATGTTCCATTTAAAGAAATCCCAATCCCTCAGAGCCACATGCTCCAGGGATCTAAACCTTGTCATCACAATGAACAAAACATGCTGGAGGGATAGGTTCCTGACCAAGAGACTCCCCATACTCTGGAAAAGACTGCACATACATGTCAAGCAGAGCGCCTCCTTGGCCCTCTTCAAAAGGAACCTTGATGACTGGATGGGAGATAGGAAATTCACCCCGAGGATCACGTCAGTCACCCTGCTAGACAGGGGTCCAGGGAAGTAAATATTGTGGCAAGAAATATCCAGGGAATTGTTATGGCTAGGCTTGTATAGGCCCTAGGGCTGATAGCCTAGTACCAACCTATGAACCTATAAATTACTGAGACTCTTCCATCAGTTTCATTATAAATTTGACCCACATGCGTATTCTTAACTGAGCTTTTTAATAATAATGCTAACCATGTCGCATGTGAGGTGCCAGAATTTTTGGCTGCTTTTAGATGTACATGTTTCTTCTCAATATTGTAATCTGATTCTATTGTTGTACAAACTTCATGCAAACAATAAACAACTTATTTTCTTTTTCTAAGAAATGACAGCACCTTATTTTTCATGACAAATGGAATCATATTATTATTATGAAAGAACAGTCTGTATGTGTGCTTCAGATAGCAAAAGGCCAACAGACCTTCATTACTGATACAAGTTCCAAGAAAAATGTATTCTCTTTTGTGAGACTAAGGACTATTTTGGAAAAATTGCAATAACATATGCTGTTGATTTCCTGCAGTTATCCTACATTCTGTATACAATTAACTACCTATAGCTACTGAGTATTGTCAGAATATTTAGAGTTATAAAAATATCTTAGAAATATACATTTTGCTTTAATATCAGCTGATGCCAATGCGTATTTTCATATAACATTATATGGTTGAGGCTATGTATGAATAATTTGGATTTACACAACACAGCCAAGTGTATCCAAAGTGTAGATTATTGGTCATGTCAGTTTCTTAATAACTGCATACATATAATTGGCGGCTCATGCCATTGGACTGCAGGACTGCAGCCCCCCCAGTTAAAAAGAACAGTTTAAAAAAATATATATTTATAAACTATTATTTAAATAATACTGCTGGCTGGCGGCTGAATCTGTAAGGGAGTTTGACTGACTCGCACAGACCCAGAACTCGGACTGCTTATGCTCGGCGAGTTCCGTTTTTTTTTTTACTTAGTCTCTCTAAATGATCTAAATCTGGACTGCAGTCCAGATAAGGAAAGAAGAAGGCATCAGTGTGATGCCCAGAAGGCTATGCAATTAACCGCACAATAAAACAGAAGGGGGTTGGACTGCTACGTCCGCAGTCACATACATGATGCGGACAGCTGTATAGCTACTGATTGATTCTCACTCTCTTCCCGAAAAAGAGAGTGAGAAACAATCAGTACTACTGCTAGCACAGTGCTTGGATGGTTACTTTCTACGGTGCTACCATTGGTTAAACTTTTTTTTTTTTTTGGCTTGCCTGCTTTGCCTTGCTCTTGCTTGTGAAATGAGTTTGAGAGACCCAGAACGGACAGTCACTCATTTTTTGACGTAGGGGGAAACAAAATATTTGTATGTTGTTCCATCACAAGCATTTTACTTAGCACAATTTGGGGTATGTCTTTTCTAAGCAACTATTATGAATACACTGGCAGATGATGTCAAAGTGCTGAATGAGTCCTGTCTAGACTAGACTTGACAAAGGATTTGGTGAAAAGTGGGAACTTATGGACTTCAAGTACTGCATTACGTTTTAAAGTATTGTTAAGCATTTTTGACAGATTTTACCTCATGCCACTTTTGAAAAGAATGCGGTTGGTGTGGTAGTACTGTGCACAGTATTAGCACATAAACATTGGCACTATATAATGTATTAAATATGAAATCTGCTTGTCACACATTTATTTTCTAACATCTTTTGAGTTGGCAGTGGTTAGGTATGGTGTCTGAAAACAGCCATGTGGTCATCATGCATATTAAAATAAATATAACTAGGTATATACAAAATAAAATGATATTTTCAGACAGGTCTCTGACTTGAGGGCTTCATCTCCAAATTTCTTTGAGGTAATACTCAAACCATATGCCAGTTGTTTCAGCTATATGGCTGCATTGATTATTACAGAAAGTGTACACTTCTAAGGAGAGATCAAAAGGACATTTTCCTTTTTTGTCCAGTAGCTTCCAATTTGCTGTAGACTGTATGATAGCTTCCGACCTGTTAGCACAAGAAATCTGCACAAAGTCTAAAATAATGGGGGGACAAATATGGGAAAAATTAAATACTGCTTTTCATAGCTGTCAACCTTCCATCTCCACAGTGAGGGGCATTACCTCTCATAATGTGGAACAAATGGGCAAAATGTGGAACACCTACTAAAAGCTTATTAACAACTTCAAGTAGGCAGCTCACAGATGTTTACAATGCACTACTTTATACTTATAAAAAGTTCTTTTGGTTCATTAATATGATTCAGTAGTATTTAGCATGAATATCAGCTAAACAATTCCTAACACTGAATGAGTGACAAACACTTATGGTGTGGAACTTTGACGAACATAGACTTTTTAACACCCAAAATATGGAAGATTCCTTGTAATGAGGTACACTTGAGAGGTATGCTCTTACAAACTCAGATACTTGCCAGGATTTGTGTTGTCATGCATTTTGTGAAGGATATGGAGTCTGAAACTCAAATGAATTTTCTGGCAATATAGGAGATATGCAGATTTAAGGACAGCTTGTCTATGAAGCTTCCTAAATCCTGGATCATGGTGCAATTTTTAAAGTGAATTAATTTATGCTTTACAGTGCAATTCAGTGTTATTGAAGGTGACTATTCTGCATTTCTTTGTGTTTAGGTTCAGACTGCTTAAAGCACCATTTATTAGTGTGAACAAGATCTAGCCTAGTGTTAGTGAATTTGTGGAGGGATTAAGTTCAATCTTAGCTATCAATCAGCTGTGAATTTAGTTAGTCAAAGTCGTCTTGCATTTGTCTCTACTACTTCAAATAAATAGATTCATTGGTTCATAGATGTTTAGTAGGCTAACGACCACAAGGGTCTTTTTAAGTCTAGCCATGCACCCCAAAAAAAATAATTTTCTCTTTTCCTTAGATTCATGGTTTCATAAATTCATAGATAATTACTGAGCTAGCTTTCTTTATATGCCATTCTAAGCCTAACCAATTTCCTTCCCAAATGTGAGAATGAAACTCTGTACCTTGTGTCTGGTGAGTCATATACCTTAAAAATTATTCCAAACCCCAATACATTCCAAAGAGGGGAAGGTCTAGGACAGAAATAGGGGGAAGGCCACCAGATACATTTTGTTTCTTGGAAAGGGTGCTAATTAAAGAGCTGCGAGTTGGTCCTGCAACTTCAAAGGAGTTTTAAGTTTGGGTTTTGTCATGTTCAGTCATCCAGCATATTTGTGATAGCAAAATTGATAGAGATCTGCACATATAACAAGATTTTTTGTGATTTGCCGTCGGTGTACAACAGTTTTAAAAGATATTTAAGGCTTATTTTGATCCTATGTTTATCCAATTGAATCAGTTATGCATTAAGAACTTGTTGGTTTTCAGCTTATTGTAAAGATGTCTAATTTAGCTGTGTTTATTTATATTATGATGCCTTGTTTTATACTTCCGAACTCTTTTAGATTTTTATGTATAGTTGGTGTACAGCATTTGAAGGATACAACATTTACACCTTTTTTTCGGATGTTTGATATTTTAGCTGCATTTTCTTTGGTTGGAAGAGAAGTTTACTGCTGCTCATGCCAAGTCTGCTTAAAATGTGCAACTGTTTTGTTTAGCAAATGGGTTAACTATTGTAGTATAGGTTTTAAAGTAGTGTTAGTAGCATACTTGCGTCTTGATGCAGAAGGCTGTAGGTTCTACTCCCATAGCATATATACTTGTATTTTAAGGTGCTGCAGTCCTGAGTATGTCCTCCTTTGAAAAGAGATGCCTATTAACCATGAACCTGTTTTTCAGTTTGCCATCCATTCCATATTTCAACATACCAGCTTACATTTTTACTGTAACATATGCAATTTATTCTTCAAGAGAAGCAGGCACTGAATTTGTAGATGAAAACACTGAAATATAAAGTTGTTTTCTAACAGCAACCTCTTCCTGGTAGGGTCGACCAAATAATTTCTGTATTTAATTATTTTAATGGTAGGGTCGACCAGATACTTTTTAAATGGTGGAGAGGAATTTAAACATTCTTTCTGACATCTTGGGCCTGGAGTCTGGCAGGTTCAATCAGATAGCAGTCAATGACCGAATCTGCAGTGAGACGGCTGTTTTAGTGGCTGTTTGTGATGTTTTTCTATCAATATTCTGGCATGGTCAGCCAGATACTAGTAGGTGGTGTATGCATTTTTGGAGCTGTTGATGACTTTCTGTTTCATTTTTTTAATATAATATTCTGACAGGGTTAACCAGATACAAGGGAGGCAATGGGTTTTTGGGACTGTTGATGATTTTCTTTTTTTCAGCTTAATACACTGACAGGGCCAACCAGATGCTAGTGGTCTATGTGTTTTGGGGGCTGTTGATGACTTTCTTTTTTAATATAATATCCCTGCAGGGTTAAGAGGATACTAAGGAGGCAATGTGTTTTGGGGACTGTTGATGCTTTTCTTTCTTTAACATAATACTCTGGGGGGGTCAACCAGATGCTAGTGATCAATGTCTTTTGAGGGCTGTTGATGACTTTCTTTTTTTTTTAATATAATATCCTGGCGGGAGTCAAAAAGATACTAGGTATGCAGTGTGGTCTGGAGAGCCATTTGTGGATGACATCTGTTTTTTTTTTAACCTAGTATTTTTTGTAGGGTTAGTCAAGTGTGGAGTTGTTGAAACAAATTCTACTTTTGCATGAGTAAAATGTGTATGGGAGAACTGAAGTAAGATCACATGCAAGTTCTTGGCTATGTGATGTGAAAGAAATACAGTAATGTAACCATGGTCTTTTTTATTTTCATTATTTTAAATCTTGTAGGCTCAAAGCAGATTCTTTGGGTAGCAGTTGAGATGGGACAATGATTACGTGCAAATGGAATGACTGCAGTTCTAGCTTGCTTTGCAAGACTAATGTGCATTTGAGTGAAGTAAGATCAACCATAAGTTTTGAATTGAGTGTTGTTTATGTGAAAAAAAAAGAATACTTACCTTAATGACAGTATTTTTTTTGTTGTTGTTTTTGTTTTTAACCTCACAAGATCAAATCAGATACTGTGGGTGGGGTAGGCAATGGGAATTGGGGCTGGGTGTGAATTAAACAAATCGCCCTGCTGTTTAATGTTGTAATTATATCTTTGCAAAAGTGTAATACTTTTTTGTCTGTATTTTAAGATGAATGTAAAATAATTAGAGAGTTAATGAGTATTTCTGTAACATAACTTCATCCCGTTCTAGCTGACCACACCCCTTTTAGCTGTCCACGCCCATTCAGCTGTCTCCTGCAGCCCCCCTTTGATTTGAAGTCACCAGCCGCCACTATGTACATTGAAGCATTTACTCTATAACTTTGCTGAGGCACAATTTCAGTGCTTAAAAACTGAAAGCTTAAACATGTCATCACAGATTGTTTTGAATTATACATGCTTTTCTGGACTGTGTCATACATTTAAAATGATTTGTTATTCATCTAAGATAAGATTATTATTAATATTGTGACATTCATTAAAAAGTTTAAACGTGTATCCTTGTGAAATGAGAGCAACATGCCCACATATAGATATCTGATACAAAAATAACAGTTACTGTAAACTGTGAAATATTAATTTCAGAGAATCAAATTATGACCATCATTTCAAATTAAATGATAAGTCTGCAATAAGCCTCTAACTGGTAGATGTGAGATAATGTAAGCCCAGCCTGTTAAAATCTGCAATAAAAGGTCAAAGGTTCAGACAGTTAGCAAAGTGTACTTTCAGACTGATAGCTAATCAATTATTTTTGAGTGATCAACATCAGGAGAGTACTTCTTTCACAAAAGAGCTTTAAAGACTAAAGTTAAAAGGATGGTTTAAAGGAGGATACATATTGCTGCAAGTCATTTAAGTGGTCAGAAATGCATACAGTTCTGACCACTTAATAAAATAATTTGGTTGTTAACAGATTAAGTTCATTACTTCTACTACTATTGTCTGATCTGATTAATATACAGTGATTAATTAGAGATATATGGACTGAAAATCTTCCACATAGAGAAGTTTCTTACACTGTTTTGTTTTCAGACCCACTATACTTATTTAGTGGGTTGTTTGAGACTTCGGGGATACCACGTAGATTACTTGTTTTTATTTGTTATAATAAAACATTTATTTGTTTTTTTCTAAAAATGTCAGGCTGTTGCTTCTTTTTATGTTTCCATGACAGCAGCAATTACCAAGTTAAATGTTTAATATCTGTAGTCTCCTCAAAAGTAGAACTACAAAACTAACATTAAAACTAAAACAATGTTAATGTTTAGAAAAGTTAAATGAGATAATTTAGAACAACAAATGCAATTGTTAAATCAGATAATGATACCAGCCACCTCCCTTCTACGGCGCAGGTTGCTTGAGTTTGACCAGTGGCTTAGGCACTTGCTGGAGCTGACATACTGAGGAGAGGCATGATAATGTATAGTCCTGTTGACATCTCTGCAGAAGAGATGAGAAACGTGATTGTGAATGCACAGTCTGCAGCAGAAGCACTGATGGAGACCAACAATTACATGCATTGCATGTCTGCAAGGGGAGTATGGGACAACTAATTATGTTGTGGGGAAGTATGGCATCCAGAAAAGGGACTTATGTTCATGAGCATGAGCACATTTCTTTTTTTATTTCCTTATGTATGCTCTGAATCCTCAGACCACTGAATACTTGTAACCAGAATTCCAAAGTTGTCAGTGGCATTATCTTATTTCATGGGGCTTGTGTGATGTTTACAGACAGTAGACACATCCTTTCCTAAATGTGTTCTATTTGCTCTTTCCCTAACATTATTTATCTCATCAGTCCAGTCTTTAATATATGTAACAACAGTTCTCCAAGCTGTGGCACTTGCACAAGTGCAATTGTCATCAGTAAGTCTAGATTTACTACTAGTAATGGTAAGCAAATCTTCCAACTTTTGACGTGAGGAACATAGATCACTGCTGTTAAGTATTACTTTTAAATATAAACAGCAGTTATTATCCTTAAGATATTTGTGCTTCAGCTGCAAACAAATAAAAAACTTTTAAAAAGAATAATCAAATCAGTTACCACAGAATTCAAACAGAACTTAAATGAACTTATAAGAGAAAAGTCACACAAACAATATACAACTAAATATTAAGTACAGTAAAGTTGTTGCTCAGACCGTACAAGTTGAGAAAGTCACACAAAAGCTGGAATTCCTTTACATAACATGCAAAAGAGTACAGTAGCTTCTGCTCACTATTGATCGCAGTTGCACCTCTTTTTATCAGTAAAGATCGATAAATCACAAACAAAGAAAGCATTATTTAGATAAGCTCTGGATTGTCCTGTCTGCAGTCTGTATGAATGTACAGCTGACTAGGTCCCTTAGCATGGCTACAGTTTGCCTAAAACCTATCCCTTTCTAATAGCAAACACTGAAAACTAAAGGTAAAACAACAAAATATAAACCAAAGTAAATCTTGTCTACAAGCTATCCCTTCCTTCCCACAAACACTGAAAAACTATGGTAAAAAATACAACATAAATTCAAAAAAAACTTATCTTACCAGGGAGCTGCACAGTCAATCACAAACCAAACCAGAATTGTTTAGATAAACTCATGTATGAATGCACTTCATGTCTGGAATGATAACTGCCCACATTGTTTAATACATTTAGTGCAGTACAGCCTGAAGGGTATGTTGTACTTAATCAATGCTGAATCTACAGGAGTGATGACCTCTTTAGATATGGATGATGTTCCCTTGGCAATATGCTGTGGTAAATTGACGGATTTTTTGATTAAAGCTGTCCCTACCATTTTCTCTTGAAGTAGGGTATTGTCAGTGTTGAGGGGGAGGGGTTATCTGCCAAATATGACAGTATTGCACTTTTGCTTTAACTTTGTGCTTGTTTTCAATACACCAGAAATGTATGTGTGTAACTTCTTGCTGAAGGGTTAGTGTATAAGAAGGGGCTTGACAATAACTACCAACTTTCATTCATCTGCAGGCTTAGTTAGCCAGAGAGCTTGAGTTCCAGTCTGGACATCATAAATATAATTGCTGAAAAGGAGGGGTCCCAACACTGAGCCCTATGGTAACCCACTGATTACCTTCTTATTTTCTGATCAGGCTCTTGCCACTTGCACTGTGTAGGTTCTGTCTTTAACCACTTTGCTATCCATTTTACCACACATTGGGGTCTATTCTTAAAGCAATAAGCTTACCTGTAGTGGACGTTTGTTCCAGAGGTGAGGGATACGTTGGGATATGAATCTATCACACCAACGTGTCTTAATTTATCTGCTAATCAAGGTTTAGCTCACTTTAACTTCTCCAAGTCTTTTGGGTTTCTAATACCGTGACAGGAATGGACCCCATTCCTAAGTCAAGGTATAATAAAGTTCATGAAATTAGTATTGTTTCAATCATTGATGTTAGCCACAAGTTCTCTTTGCAGTACCCGCAATGTGCCCAGTAATGACTCCTCCTGCAATTTGTACAGAGTTACATGTATTAGTAAGTAGAATTGTAAATTCTTTTTTATAAGACCTGTTGCTCCTATTTCTACTGGAAATGTCTGGCTATCTTTCTTCCACATTGCCCTCATTTCTACCTGCAAATCCTGCTAATGTATGACTTTGTGTCTCTCTGTACGTAAGACACTTTAGTCACTGGGTATAGCAATTTCAATAATCAATGTTACTTTTGTCTTCTTTCCATGGACTACTTTATCTGGTTTTCTTGCATCTATTTTTTTTAACTGTTAGTAATGGATGATCCCATGTGATATAACTTCATCATTTACTATGACGCTTTGTGGCTCATGTTTCCAGTGTTTTTCAGCTACTTTAATATTATAATGTTTACACAATCCCCAATGCAACAGTCTTGCTATATTATTATGCCTTTCAGTATACAGCTCTTCTGCCATTAGTATACCATGGCTAGGAAAAAGATGAGAAAGTGTTTCCAATTCTGTTTTACAAAACTTACATTTGCCTGTTTCTTCTACATGTTCAATGGATTTGTAAACCAGTGTGTACATAGTCCACTATCTTGATCCAAGAGTTCCTGTAATTGCAATGTTATTTCTGCATTTTCCATAGTTCCTGCCTTCTCGTCTTATCATTCACCTTATATTCTTTCTTTTGTTTTTTGGCACACTCAGTTGCTGCCTGATTTTTATCTACTTGTTGTTTGACTTCCATTCCTGCTAAACACCAATATGCTTCTACTAGCCTAAGCAGGGAAGTCATTTTAGATTTATTCCCCTCATGTTTCAAAACTTTCACCACATTTTGCTCTTGTGAGGTCAGCAGATATGTGTGTTGTCCCACAATTGCATATCTATACATGTAATCAGTTTCTAGGAGGCCCATCCCTCTTTCAGAATGGGGAATATATAATCTTAGTATGCACTATTTTTTTATAAATCATTTGATGTGCATGGAACATCCTTCTTGTTTTCCTGTCTAATGCATCCAATACAGTTTGGGGCCAGTCAGTCACTTCAAAACTGTAAGTTAGGACAGGAAGAGCAAATTGGTTTATAGCTTGGATTTTGTTCCTAGATGTCAGTGCTGTTTTCAGCTTAATTTAAGTCTTCTAAAGTATTCCTTACTAAGTTTTATTAATATTTGTTCATGTTTTATTGTTGATCCTTCATCAGTTCCCAAATATTTATACATTCCCTCTTGCTCAAGTTCTTTTATATCACATTCTTGTCCCAAACTGATGTTTTCTTGGTGCTGCAGTTTTTCTGCTGTAAAGGTTGCTTTTGCACGTTTATCAAGACCAAATGACATTCTTATATCATCAGAAAAATTTTTGAAAACTTGCAGTTGTACTTTCAGTTCCTCATTTGATAAGCTACACAGTTTTAAATCATCGACAAAGAGAAGATGAGAAGCCTTTACACTTTGTTGTTTTCTAGGAGCCAAATTATAGCCATGGCCTAAGGTGTTAAGTAGACAGCTTAATGGGTTAAGGGCAAGGCAGAATAGCAGGGGTGACAGAGAGTCACCCTAGAATATCCTCCTTTTAATTGTTATCCCTGGAATAATAATTTGTCCTTTATCATGGCTTAATTGCAAAGTGGTTTACATTCCTTTTTTAATTTCTCCAAGTCTTTTGGGTTTCTAATACCATGACGGGAATGGACCCCCATTCCTAAGTCAAAGTACGATTAAAGTTCATGAAATTAGTATTGTTTCTCTCTTTGATGTCAGCCAAAAGTGCTCTTTGCAGCACCCGCAATGTGCCCAGTAATGACTCCTCCTGCAATTCATATGGAGTTACATGCACTGGTAGCATATCTAAATATGATTGCAGACTCTTTTTTTTTTTTTTTTTTTTTTTTTTTTATAAGACCCATTTGCTCCTACTACTATTGGAATTGTCTGGATATCTTTCTTCCATATTGCTCTCATTTCTGCTTGTAAAGCCTTGTATTTTATGACTTTGTGTGGCTCTGTACACATGACACTGTAGTCACTGGGTGTGGCAATTTCAGTGATCAGTGCTAATTTTGTCTACTTTCCTTGGACCACTATATCCGGTTTTCTAACATCTATCTTTTGAACTGTTGGCAATGGATGATCCCATGTGATGAAGACTTCATTTTCTGAGATGCTTTACGGCTGATGTTTCTAGTGTTTTTTAGACACTTCAGTACCATAATGTTTGCACAATCCCCAGTGCAACAGTCTCGCCACATTATTATGCCTTTCAGTATACAGTCCTTCTGCCATTAGTATGTCGCAACTAGCCATGAGGCATGCAACAGTTTCCAATTCTGTTTTACAAAACCTACATTTGTATGTTTTCCCCACATGTTTAATGGACATTTTAAACCAATGTGTATGTAGCCCACTATTTTGTACTGCCAATATTAACCTTTCATCTCTTGGTTTGAGTTTGCCTCTCCTTAACCATCCCTGTGTTCACTCCTGATCAACATGTGGTTCTTCCAGAAGTTTTCTATACTTGCAGCTATATTTATGCATTTTCCACATTTCTTGCCTTCTCATCTTTTCCTTCACCTTGTATTCTTTCTTTTGTTTTTGGCACATTCAGTTGCTGCCTGGTTTTTATCCACTTGTGGTTTGATTTCCATTCCTGGTTGATGCCAATATGCATCTGCTAGCCTAAGCAGGGTAGTCATTTTAGATTTAATCTCCTCATGTTTCAAAACTTTCACTACATTTGGGTCTTGTGAGGTCAGCAGATATGTGTGGAGTCCCATGATTGCAGATTTGTACAGTTAATCAATTTTAAGGAGGCGCATCCCTCCTTCAGAATGGGGTATATATAATCTTGGTATGTACTGATTTTCATAAATCATTTGGTGAGCATGAAGCATCCTTCTTGTTTTCCTGTCTAATCTACCCAACATGTTTTACTCTCCTTTTTTAGGGTATTTGATTTGCCATTAGTTCAAAGGAATAGGAGATCAAATAGGGTTGAATCTTTCATGTCATGAAAGGCTAGACATAGATCTCCATGGAAGAGTCTGTAAAAGACTGACTACAATGAAAGAGCTGCCATTCTCTCCTGATAGCTAAGATTTTTCAGGCCACTGATCTTTTTAGTTATGAATCTCTGAGGTCTCTCAAGCTGTGTGATATGTTTAGACAAATACATATCAAAAGGTATGTTATATTTAATAATGGGTCTGATAAGATATGACTAAAGGGGAATGAAGACTTCTTTGGATCTAATGGAGATACCTTTGGAAATTAGATGGGTCAGATAAAAGGTTTTCCAAACTACAGTGGAGAAATGATGGTCAAATGATAAGGAATTATCAACAAGAGCACCCAGATCCCTAACAACACTGTCTGATTGAAGGGGTCCATCTCCTATATGGTACGTGAAACTGTTTTGTTCAGTAAAATAAAGTATTTTACATTTTTTTACATTTGAGACCACTTAATTGCACCAGTTGTTAACATAGTCTAAACCATGTTAGAGCAATTGTGAGTCATTTGAAGATCGAATAACACCCAATTTACAGTAATCTGCAAAAATTAGTTAACAATATGCCAGAAATTCTGGCCTGAAGGTCTTAGAAATATGCCAAATAGGAGAGGGCCCAAAACTGTGCCATGGGTACACCACTGGTAACTGTTTTTCTTTCAAACTTGGAACCTGCTACTCTTAAAAAATCATCTAAGTCACCTATTTTATTGAGAAGACTTCAAGCATTTAGAATGGCCACTCAAACCTGTTTTTATCCGATGTGTTTTTCCTTTCTCTTTGTCTTGGAATTTGAAGAAATCTAAAAGGCATTATGGGTGGGGTGGATATTTCCTTTTCAGTACTCATACCCTTGGAAAGAATGCTGAAGTCCATTAGTGGCAGACTGAGCTAGCTGGCTCCATATCTCACACCAGGCCCATGTGAAGTGAATCTCCTGTGTTTAACACCATGTTGTTATCCACTGACTGAAGGTAAGAATTTGGCCATATGAGGTCATGGAAAGATTTCACTAAGCAGATTGGTATGCGCTGATTTTTTATAAATCATCTGATGAGCATGAAGCATCCTTCCGGTTTTCCTTTCCAAACTATCCAACACATTTTGCGTTGTGTTTTTTCCCATGCTTATTTCTTTCATACTTGATAATTGCATCATATATTATTGCAAGTGCAAGAGGAAGGACTTTGTTAATTATTCATTCCTTTGTGAACAAGGACCCTTCAAAATATGGTTTAGATGCCCTTAATTTTTGCACTAGGATTGTAGTCACGACCTTAGAAAGTACAATAAAATATGTGCATATTTACTTAGTGGTGGAATTACTAATTAGCAAGATGTTTTGGGTTTGCCAGGTTACACTGCCTGCCTTATATATTTTGAGTTTGGTTTGGTTCAGAGCTAACTCCAGATATTTTCTTGTTATGAACTCTGTCTCTGTTAATATAGTATAATGACTCTGTTTGCTTTACTGTGGTCTGTGTGATAATGTTATGTGTATGAGCTAAGATTCTGATTTTATTGAGTTCTTTATTACCTGAGATACATGTGACGCTTTTATTGGCATAGACTTTGGAACCTCTGCATACTTAGTGGTTGGTGTGTGTAAGCATATAAGGTGGGCCTGATTCTAAGAGGTTATTGTCAGTACTCTGAATATCCTTACACCTCTCGGTCTTACAGGTATTTAAGGTGTTATCAAAAAGTACTGCATTTTCTATGAGAATGTCATATGCAAGCTGTTAGCTTCTGATTCTGTTTATAGAGTAATTCTGATGAATATTACCTTTAGAAAATTACAGAAATTCAGAGTTTGGGGGCTGACACTGGACAAAGCCCATGTACATTGATAGTTTCTGGTCTCTCATGTGATGTGATTTAGTTTTGATAAACAATTCAACAGTACATTGTAGAACATCAATTAGAAGGGGCATGACTTGGATCTATTTTTAATTTCTTAGAGATAATAGATATTTTAGGGTGATTTTTTTTTTCACCTTTAAAAGTCAGTATTGAAGTGGCAGTTGCTCAAGGCAAATACCAGTGTCTGTGTGATAAAACTCAAAAGCCAAGCAAATTATTGTAATTTGAATGTAAAGTAAAATTATCTAAATTTATCTTAGTAAGACAGTTCTACCATGCTAAAAATGATCAGAATGTATCATTTTGCTCCATAATTTTTAAAACATTTTCTGGAACAGGATGCTTACAGGCAAGTGTTTTTTTTCCTCCCTACTCAGAATTTGTTAATTACATGATGCCTCTGGCAGCTGCATGGATTTTAATAGGCCACTTATTCTCTTTCAGTTTTATGGCTTATCAGCCATACTTTAAATAAATAAAAGTGAGATTCAAGGAAACAGCAATTTGCTTTTGTTTATTCTGATTCTGTTTTTAGAGTGAGGATTTGTTTAGTTTAGCAAATGACAGCTACAGTTATTGCTGTTAAAATATGAATGCATTTTTAAATCAAATTCAAATCTCTGTTATTGTTATAATGAAAAAAGTAATATGTACATTGACAATGTTGAACATTGTTTGATGATAAATGGGGAAAGGCAGTTAAGTAAAGGGATACGATTATGCCTGGGGAGGCACTTATCCATTACCTTGCTTAGGGCCCCATTTGACAGTGATCTGGCTCTGAATGGATAAAGGGGTTTTCAGAGATTTTGCAGGTGAAAAGCACTCATTTATGGTTTGACTTTACCGAGGAATAAGATATATATATATATATATATATACATATACATACATACATACATATATATGGGTCCCCTTCAGATGATCGAACTTTTAAAACTTCAACTTCCATATGGCCGAGACCATATGATCGAAGTTTTAAAACTTTGAATGTTCTGAACAGAGATCTCCATACAGCACGGAATGGGAAGATTTCCCTTTTCCTCGCTGTAGTGCGATCTCAGAGTTGGTATATTTAAATAGCAGGGGATGTAGGGGGCGAAGGGGGGCTTGCCCTTCTGCAAAAACATTCAGGATAATTTTTTTGTTTTCCTTTTTTTTTCAGGTGTTTGAACTTTTGAGACTTCGATCATATGGTTTCAGCCATATGAAAGTCGATATTTTAAAAGTGCGATCATCTGTAGTAGACCCGGTTTACTATTAGAAATGCGAATACTAGTTGTTCGAAAGTAGTGTTCACTGAAGTGGAATCATGAATGTCAAAATATTGAATGCACATAATAGCGACTCATGTTTTCGAATATGTCGAAAATGTCGAAATCGACATTTTTTGACATTGAAGCAGTTCCAAATGTAATTCCTGGAAATAGCCATACATATGCTGCGGGTGTCCTGCAACCTGATGTTAGAAGTCGCTGAGACAGCTGGAGGTGTTGTTGACACCTCACAATGATATCCATGTGGTTTTCCGTGCATATGTACACAAACGCAAGAGTGACATCTTTCCCAATTACTGTAGTACGGCTGTATATTCCACTCCGATTTTTTTTTTCTGTCTGCATAGTGACATATAACACACTAAGTGACACCCAAACTACACAATGTGACATATCCCATGTATATTTCAACAATCTTTGGTTCCCAGTGTACTCCACACGTATGTTTTGCAGTTCAATACAGTAGTGCTCTGTTTTTCCATGACAATACATCTAAAAAGAACAGTGTTTTGCAACAAGTGTAGTAAAGCCCCTACAGGTGAATGTATCTCGTTTATCCAACAACTTTCTAAATGCTTCTTCTCTGTCAAGTAGACATTTACGTTTCGGTGAAGGTGGTAAACAAAGTAGTAATCAAGATAGTAGGTCTTCCACATGATTTTGCTCCAATTGTATTGAATGTAAGATATCATAAATGTACAATGTTTTCCACCCTAGTAGACTATGAAGGCGGCGATGCCAACCTTCGACCGCGTTCTGTGATCTTGGAAACCCTTCTGTACATGTGTCGTGATGACTCCAAAATGAAAGGTCAAATAACAGTGGTATTCTTTCCGTTGTACAGCCTCTCATCCCATATCTTCTAGGCCTACCAAATAAGTAGTTTTCTTTAAAAAATCACACATAATGGTTGTCCACTCTCAGGCATTTCACATTCAATATCAGTGAAAGTAGTTACAACATCCTCGGGCTTTAAAAATGCTAACGCCGGTAATTCCTTGCACAGTACAGAAAATTCCCTACTTTGTCTGAACTCAGCAGCTAGGTGCAGTTTCTGGATTTGCTGCTGTATTATTTGGCAAAAATGAAACCAGCATCCTTTGGCTGGTGAGTTTGGAAAGTGTCTTATGATGGCGTTAACCACTCCCCTCTCAAAATCACTTAATATCATCTTTGGTGCTAAAGTAAGACTATGTTGTGTACATAACTGTATAACAGTATCCCAAAAGTGATTATAACATGCTTCTGTTTTGGAAGCAAGCAATCTGTATATCATGGGTATAATTTTCCTATGTTCACCATGTTGTAGTGGACAGTGCATGCTGTATATTTGCTTAAAATCGATCATGTACAGATATGAAAAGTGCCGTCAACTATTATAAAATCAGCGTTACACAGTACCTTAAGGTTATTTACAGTAGATATTATGACTACTTGGTGAGATTTGACCTCCTCCCCAGCATGTTGAATTATGAAACTACCACTCTTAATTGGTATAATTTCACTTGTAACGTCCCTTAAATTAGTAAATTCCTTGAATGCAGTCACTTTGAATTTATTCCTTGTTCTCACAATGACTAGCTTCAAGGCATTAGTGTTAGCAGATCAACTGTAACATCTGCTGTACATGTGGCCAACACCTCTGACACTACTCTGCAAGGATCATCTGTACTATGTGTGGCTCTTCTTTTAATTGCTTCTTTAACCTTAAGACAATCTGGTTTGATGGGTTTGGTTGCATGAAAGTGGCCAGTACTTTTCAACAATATTTCACCATTAACATCAGCCTCTGTTATGCATCTTCCCTTACATTTTTCAGTCTGTTTCATGGAACAGCACCAATACTTCCTATCACCAAACATCTTCTCTAAATAATATATATAGCCTTCAATTACAAGCATCTGTTTCCCCTTTTGTGATTTCACTGTACCGTATACTGCACGCAATTCTCCAGGATATATGTTATTGTGCTGTCCATCATCAACCTGCCAAGACACATATATAAATGCCTAACAGCCGGTAAGAAAATACCTTCTGTCAAAGGAAAAATATACTTTAAAAATTATCAAAACACGGTAGGTTCAGGTTAAGGCACTTTAATCTTGCAGCAAGGAGACAAAAACGTGCTATTACAGAGTTTTTCTAACTAGAAACAGGAAATACTTTCATTTTTATACATTCTCTAACTAGACATGGCCTACCAAGCTGACGTAACAGATTACCACCTTTTTCATCATCATCTGTTGACCATCATTCCCATGAATTTCTGCTGATTTATCAATTTTTATGTGAAACTTCCTGAGGAAAACAACATGGCCTTGATTACTACCAGTTAGATACATGTTATGTTACCATTCAAGGTACTATGGCTAATTCAAGCACAATGCTAACAGTTCATTTCTCTAACAATCCTTTGTCTACTTTATCTCTAAGCTACTGCAGCTGCATATGTTCTCATGCTTCAAACAGAGCTGATTGTTTAAAATCATTACATTTACAGAATATAGTATTGTTCATTCATTCGTTCCTGACCTAGCAGATAAGCACCTGCTTCTCAAGTACATTTCCAAAAGGCATAAACATGAATATTGCAGTGCTAGCAGTTACTAGGTCAGAGGGCATGTTGCAAGTTTCAGAAATCATTCTGCAGTTTTCAAAAAGCATCTTTTTCAGTCTCATATGAAACTCAATTTATATATAACACAGTGCATGTAAAATAGAATGAAAAGCATATTAAATCTTTTGATTATTAATTGGCATTAAGCATACACACATTAATACATATTTTTCTAACACCTTCCATAACAGCTGTACATACCAATATACACTTTCCTAATTGGAAACAGCACTATTATGCATTTGTCAACAATACAGTACAATAAATGGCGTTTGCATTCCCCATCAGATAAACTTACTTATGGAAGCACTATGCTTTCAACTATATACTGCAACGCAAGTCAAGCGCATGTCCAACTTTGAACAACTATTATGGATATGCCGTTCACAATGCACATTTCCATGTTAGTCTGTATTAATTTACCTCTGACATTTACTGCATATTTCCCTCTTTGGCAAACTTTATGATCCACAACATTCACAAGATCTGCTGAAATCACCGCTTTTTAACTGTGCACATACGGTTAGGTACATCAATGAATGTGCGACTATCTAGTTTGTCACATGCCTTTGGTCGAATATGTTAATACGAATTTTCTCTGCAATTCGTAGTTATGTGGTTCAATAAGCTGACATTTGACATGTAATGCAAGGTATTCAGTATATTCGATAATTTCATATTCGAACAACTACTATTCGCATTTCTAATAGTAAACCGTAGACCTATATATATATATATATATATATATATATATATATATATATATATATATGAATCTACTTCATAAAATCACATTCCTGTAAGATCGAACATTAGAACATTGAGATCAAAATAACATTAGCAAAACTATAAAACACTGACTCCCAAAACATCAAATCTCAAAGCAGTGATCACAAGAAGACAACCCAGATGTAGGCTATCTGTCCCCTTGCACTCCCACACCCCCTGTAGAATAAATATACCAATTCCAAGATCGCACTACTTTTAAAAAAGTAACACAGTCTAGTAATCGCTACACAATGACAACCTTAACTTTATGTATAGTCCAACATTCTGCACTTCGATCTTCTGTACTTTTGCTAATGTGATCTTTCAGTCTTGTGGTCTTGATGATCTAACATTTGATGTTATGGGAGTGCAATGTTATGAAGTAGCATTACACACACACACACACACATATATATGGTTCTACTTTATAACATCGTTTGACCATAACGTCAACTTGCTTAACAGCGAGACAACATCTAAAGTTTAGATTAGTGAATTCCTGGAACAGTGAATTTTTGCCTCTGGGAAACTAACCACTTGGTCACCACTGACAAAAAAAACAAAAAAAGCCTAAAGAAATAAAACCCACCAAAGTGGGAGCCTTCACCCCCCACAGCCCCTACCTAAATATTCCAACTCTGAAATCGCATCACAGTGGAGAAAAGTGCAAAGGTTGTCAGTGGTGGCCAAGTGGTTAGTTTCCCTGAGGCGAAATTTGCCATTCCAAGAATTCACTGTTCTAAACTTTAGATGTTCTCGTCTCGCTGATAAGCAGATCGAAGTTATGGTGAGACGATGTTATAAAGGGGAATCATATACACACACACACACACACACACACACACACACACTGAAAGTTCAATATATTTCGGCCACTGTTAAGTGAATTGTTTTCTTAACCAGTTGCGATTAACTAAATGGGTTTCAAACAACCATGTCATATTTATTCACTGGGGAGGATCTTAATGATTTCACCATATAAAATCTAATGTATGCTTTACTTACTTTTGTTTAATATACTGCATATTTTATAACTTCCTATTGTAATTCTTAATGATTTAGAATAAGAAAATCTGATAGCTACAGTAACAAATACATTTCCCAAACTTTATTAAGAAGTATAAATTAATTAATAAATGTATAATATGTAAATTATTTTTTTATCTTCCCTCTCTTATATGTATATACTTTGTTCTTAACCATTATCATTGCGGGTCTTTCCAGAATGATCTGTAGGATTCTCACAACCCTTCCAATCAGTTTTTCCTCCTACTCAGATCATATGATTTATATTTTAATACAGATATACCTTTGGGGAAAAAAATCACTATGCTTCTTATCTTCAGCAGAATGTTTGTTAATGATATGAACATGTTGATGCGTAACTCATAAATCTCATACAGCACCTGTCATTGTCATTGCAATAACAGAAATCATCACTTCAGCATGATTTTCCCTTCTTGTCAATATGGCTATTTTAAACTGTTCTGTTACAATTAACAGCCATGTAATTTCCCCTTCTCTGTTACTTGCATGAAAATGGGAGACATACCTTGCTTTTAGGAAGTTGTGCAGAAGCAGTTGATGTGGATTGTTCCTTCTTTTTTAATGTACCACCCATTCTCTGTCTGACCTTTGTTGTCTTCTGGATTATCACTCCTGCCTCCGTCTTAATATGCTGTCTTCTGTAACGGCTACAAGGTTTGATTCTTTCTACTTCCATTTGCCTATTGTATGATTCGGGCAAGTAACACATAACCAACCAGTGCTTTTCTCTCCTAGTTAAAATGTATTTTCTGATAATTCTGAAACTCATTACTAGGGCATTATTGATAATTTCACTGGCATTTACTTACCAAACCAGAACTTGGATGTCTCTTTGTCTCATCTGGATGTTCAGGTAGAGAGAGTGTGAGCATACACACACACACACACACACACACACACACACACACACACACACACACACACACACACACACACACACACACACACACACACACACACATACACACACACATGCACACACACACAGTTCAGTTCTTTTCTTCCGTAAGAATGTAAGACTCCGTCTGTGCATGTGTTAAAGCCGTTCTCTTCTTTTCTCATTTCTCATTCTTAAAAACAGGCTTAAAAGCTGTTCAGTTCATGTTCCTAAAATTCTTGTCCCTTGTAAATAAAAACAATGAGCATGCGTGTGCTTTCCAAAGAGAGCATACTTGTGAAGATACAAAAAGTCAGCTGAATATGGAAGGGAGGGAAAGAAAGAAAGACTGCCCTTAGTGGTGTTCCATGGACTAGGTCACTTATTAGAAGATACAGTTGCACAGGAAGCATGTGCCCATGCCCCGTCAGGCATCTGAAAGGAATCAGATTTTCTGTTTTTCTAGGAATACTCCAGTAAAATCTGAATTTGAATTGTTTAAATATTGGAAAGACATTTGAGATTTGGATAGAAATTGGCATTTTAGACCACAGCACTCATTTGACCAGAACCTTTAATTCTTCTTACATTTAGTACTTACAATTTTGCAGTTTGTTTAAAGAGTATACTGTACTTAGCATATGTTTAAATTCTGCAAATAGATGCATGAAAACGTATAATGAAATCTTGATTATGATCAAAAACTGCATATAAAAAATCACAGGTATAATTCACAGATTTCCTTATATTATAATGGAATTTCATTCTTAAGAATCAGTCCTGCTTACCTGAGGCATACTGCAACATGCTGATATACTTCAGGTTACACTACATACCCATGGGTCATAGTCTTGATTAGCTCCCATGGGGAGCCAAATTCTCCAGTACTTTATGAAGAGGATTTTAAAATAGTTTGGACTTTGAGAGCTTTCATGACATTTCTAAGGACATCTGTCTGCTTGAAGCCTAAAGTTCAGGCAAGGAAAGGACAGGTTTCCTTGCTGTTTACAGTAGTGGTGTGGAGTCAAATCTATTCCCAGTCTCAGGGAGGCCAAGCAAATAATGAAAGACACTTTATTCCTTTTAGACAGTTGTTTAGATAATACTTGCAGGTGGATCCCCTGAAGAATGTATAACATTTTGCAGCAGAATATCATCTTGATTAATATAAATCTTATACTCCATTGGAAGATGATTATCACCCCATGCATTTAGTTCTTTTTTTTTTCTTAAGTATATTTTTTAAGTATATCTTGTATTGCTGTTGTACTTAAGTCTCTAGTCAGAGTCTGATTTTGGGCTAGATTTATTTCCAAATATTTGAGATCTGCAGCACCCCAAGAGAGATTATAACATTAGTTAAAGAGTGTGGGAGGTGTGTAAATAGCAGAAAAATGAACTGACATGGCTGTGCTGATTCCATAACCAGATTGACTCTCACCATCTGCAAGCATTTCTCATACTCAGTGAATAATACGCAATGTTTCCATCAGTAGAATAATTAAGGTATCTGGAAAAACATAAATAAATAACTTCATTTGATGAGAAATGGGATGAGCCAGAAGTTGAAGCAGTCAGAGGGTTGTGCTAAAGGTGGAACAATTGTTGCATTGCCAGTAAAAACAATAACGGCAAGAAGGGCACTCTTGTTGAGCATGACAGTATAGCGCAAACCTTTCTGAGAGAAAGGGCCTAAATATATTGAAGTGTACGATTTTTTGAGCACAGTATTGAGCTCTGGGAAGTTGTGTTCCTTCACTATTATGAACAAGTAATTTTATTCAGGCAGTCATCTACCCAGAGGCTGACACAACAATCGGGACCATGGTCCCAGGCCTAAGTGCTCTCAGTACACATCAGTGAAGCCTGCCTTAGCTGAGTGAATGAGCTGGGGTAGACGATAATGCAGTCTAGCAGCCAAGATTCCCATTAAGATTTGTAGTTGAAGTTCCAAATTAAAAACTAGATGGTGAGTATTAGAATACTTAAGGTCCTTTCCACGTTTCAGGATGTGTGCAATGAGGGCCTGCTTCCATATTGGTGAGCAGACTCCCTAGGAGATCATTGTCCTAAAAGTTGCCACAGATGGCAGATAATTCTAGATCTTGACAGGAAAACCATGCCATTCTGGGGCTTTTAGTGGTTTTAATTTGGCAGTATTCAGTTTTTGTAATCCAAAGTACAGTGATATGTCAATCTCTTCTGAGTTTGGTTGCATGACTATTATTATCTACTGTGGACAATGCAAAAGTCACTCAGGCTATGAGGGAAGTGGGCCACAGGGGGAGCTTCCGTGACAGCAAGATTCTAGCAAAGACCAACATGATATTGACTGGGTAGCATAGCCTACGGATTCCAACTCAGTGTGTTCTATTGATGCACTTACATGCCAAACATCTATACAGATGTAGGATCCTCTAATAATAATACAGTCTGAGCCTATAAAGTGCCAATTTTGGATTTGTTAGTTATGGATTAGATTCCATGATCCAGTTGTCTCATAATTTTCATATTGCCAGTGAATCCCATAGGAAGGTCTTTGACAGTCTCCAGCTTAAGCTGCCAACAGAAGAAATGTAATATAACAACATTATAATGAAAAAAATTAAAATACACCTAGTTCTTTCATAATTTCAATATTGCCAGTAATTCCCACAGGAAGGTCATTGATGTACTTTAGCTTATGTTACCAAATTGAAAATGAATTCTATTCCTGAATATAATCCTCACTATGCTAATAAAATAATTACAAAAAAATTACTGATGCTATAAAAAAATCCACTAATGATTCCAAACAAAAATACAGATAATAAATAAAGATCTCTTCAGCAATTAATTTATTGCAGTTACTGCATCTTGCTGAAATGAATCTAAAATGGAAATTCCTTACTAAAAATAATGGAAAATGGATATATGGACCAGCAGATGTCTGGTTAGGTAATATATTAAATATATTGTACTGTAGGATTAGGGAACTCTGTCTCATGACTGATTGCTTCACAACTTTCTGAAACTTGTTCTTGAATAGTACAGTGCAAGATATTTCAAAAAGTTCAAGTAACATATACCAGTCAGTGATGCAGTCCATAAAATTGAATATATATATATATATATATATATATATATATATATATATATATATATATATATGTGTGTGTTTTTATATATATATATATATATATATATATATATATATATATATATATATATGGGTCTACTGCGTTAGACCGAAAAAACACTAATTCGAAAATGGATTTGTGAGGCACACTGCTACGAAGCCGCACCCATGCGAAAACACATTAGTCCAAAACACAGCTGTTCGATATTACGGGTAAATAATTATCGCAGCTTAAGTGTCAGAGTTGCCATAACTACTTTATACATAGTACTACAACAACTTTATTGCAGATATGGAACATTACCAACCAGGATAAATTGGAAAAGTATACTACACTGTGCCATCCAACAGGAATAAAGAGCTGCTCACTATTGAAGGATATATCTACTTTTTGGAAAAAAATAGCAAAACACATAGATACTGGTGCTGTAAAAGGAAAATTACTGGCCACTGCAGGGGTAGAGCTCACATGTACCGTAACAACAGGGGAAGAATTGATGAAGACCATTCAGCACTATCATTCAGGGGACCCATGTGAAATGGAATGTTATACTGTCTGCAGTAAGTTAAAACAACATGCCAGTTTGTCTAGGGATTCTGCATGCATAATTGTAGACGATGCATTAGCATCTACTTCACTAGATCTTGCTGCAGCTATGCCAAGCAGAAAAGCAATGTTGGCTCAGGTCAGATGAGTACACTTGAAATGTAAGGGCACAAAATCAGTTAGGACTACTACTTTATTAGATGTTAATGTAAGTAACTTCCCGTTAAAAGGTGGAGTTTTCATGGAGAAAACATTAAGCGACTCAACAACGGACAATATCGTAGTGCTACTAAGTACCAAGCAAAATTTAATAGATCTATGCTCTGCAACTATATGGCTCATGGATGGGACATACTTTGTTAAAATTAGTGCTGTCAGACAGTTGTACACAATTCATGCTTTCATTAAATGCGGAGCATACAGTAAGAGTGTACCACTGGTGTATTGTATGATGGCAAAAAAATCACTGCGGTCATATAATTTCCTGTGGAGTGGTCTGCATAATTTAATATCTATGGAACAGCTTACATATGAGGTTAAATTCATACTGTGTGATTTCGAAATTGCCGCGCTCAAGAGTATCAAAGCCAACTTCCAAAATGTTACATGCAAGGGATGTTTCTTTCTCTTTGAACGTAATTTGTGGAGGAAAGCCCAGAGTCCAGGATTGGGTTCATTGTACAATTCAAACACTGGGTTTCAGCTCACTGTGAAACGATTGGCTGCCTTAGCATTTCTCTGTGAAGATGACGTTATTCCAACATTCAAAAAGGTTAAAACCCACTTTCCATCTGAAGGTGAACAGCTTTTGCATTACTTTATGGAGTGGTACATTTTGGGTAAGCCATGAAAATTTACTACTCGACACGGAGCTCAGTTTAGGTTTTCTCCACTTTTCCCAGTTCCATTTTGAACATCTCTATCTTGAATGAACTGTGCCTGCCAAGAACTAAAAATAGTGTTGAGGCTTGGCATCGGTGTTTCAAGACTTTAATTGGTAAGCACATGTCGAATATAGATATTGTTCTGTCAACAATTGCCAGGGAGTAAAATTGGGTGGATGAACTCTGTGTACGTATGGCTGCAGCTTGTCCTCCTTCACCAAAGAAACGAGCTTTCCAGAAACGTCAATCGCAATTTCAAACTACCTTTGATCACAGGATGGATTATTCACCATTAGAATTTGTGTCAGCCATATCCCATTTACTACACATGTAGATTAGCACGTATGGTTTCCACTTGTAAATATTGTACAGCACGTTTCACATTGTCTATGCAACAGTGGCAAGATGTCACAGTTAGCAAATATAGTTGCTACATTTAATTTAGCACCATTAAATTTAAGGCACTACGGGTTGGTGTTTTCGACAAAATGTTATTCTAACAGATGTCTGTGCGTATAAGTGCAATTTTGCATATGTGAACCTCACAGTTCTCTTGTCGGATAACTGTTTTCATTGTAATGTATTTTCGCATAGATGCAGCTTCGTAGAAGTGTGCCTCACAAATCCATTTTCGAATTAGTGTTCTTTCGGTCTAAAGCAGTAGACCCATATATATATATATATATACATATATATACATACACACAGGTTTACCATAGTAGATGTTAGGAATCAATGATAATTTGATTTGAGAAGTTGGTGTTGAATAGCAGACATTAATATGCACACACACCTCTCAACTGTCCAGATTTTCGCAGAATGTCCAGATTTTTTGCCTCTTATTTTTGGTCTATTCCTCATAAAGTTTGTGGTTTTCTGGCAAATCGCTAGGATGATCTGAGGACTTAAGTCACTAAATAATAGCATACATTTGAGTTTCAGACTTCAAACCCTGAAGAAAATGTATGGTAACACAAAACCTATTAGTCTAGCGACTTTCTAAGTTTATAAGAGCAATATTTAATACCTGTCCCTATTTTTGGGCCTTTGTCCCCCCACTTTCTCAGGCTTTGTCCAGATTTCTTGCACTAAGTGGTTGAGAGTTATGTACACACGGTTACATGGATGATTATTAATACTGTCATCTGGAAGAGTGGGAGAAAAAAAAAACACTGAGCTGTTTGTAATGAGCTACTTGTCATGGTATGGCCCACTGTGGTGAAAGATCAGCATACAACTAATTATATCTCTTCTGGTAGTAGTGATATTTGTCCCGGTCCCCTTCAATAAACACATCACACTGAATGACATTTGACAACCTTTATTAAAACTTCCATAGCATAGCTTTGATCACCAAATTTATTAATTACAACTGACATAGTATAGTTGATTCTAAACACAGCATAAACATCCTTGTAATGTTAATCAGGACAGCGTACCTATTCATCCTGCTCCAGTAAGCAGTGTCCAAACCTCTGCTCGCTTACTTTACTTATGAAGCAGCATCTAAGACTCATTTCATATCGCGTTTATTGAATTACCCATCGAACCAAATGATTCAGGATAACATGACCTTACTCATCCTGACCCAGTAAGCTGCATCCATACCTCTACTTCCTTACTTTACTTATAGAGTCCCCATCTCACTTCATACACCATTCATTGAATTACCTTCCAACCAAATCAGAAGTGTCCTTACCTCTGCTTGCTTATCTATTCAGCAAACTTCCTCCAGCTGCTCATTTTTCTTTCCCCCAAATCCTTGAAATGAAGATCCAGACATCCGAGGGAGAACAGAAGAGGGCAAGCCTGTCCCTCTTCTCTGCCTACTCGACTGATAAAGTAACCACAACCCCCACCAACAAAAAGGGAGGTTGGGTGGGTAGCAAGTTCACTCCAAAATGTGATTACTTACCCAGCTACACTTGTCTAAACCCCTTAAGCCCCTCCCCACCCTTACCTCATTTCCTCCCAATCATCCCTTCCTCCATTTAACCCTTTCACCTCCCCAACCCACTTAGCTCCCACTAATATCAAGCTAACCCCTCTTGAAGACGTCCTGGGACAACTTGGTTTGTTGCCAAACCTCATTTCTGCTATGCCTTCCACTTCAAAGATACATTGCCTGTGATACTGCAACGATTAAACAAGGAAACCAATAACAAGTAATTGATTAAAGATAAAACAAGACAAGTTTATGTATCCTATAAAATCTATTTATTTGACAAGAAAAGAACAAAAACAGTTTATTTTTCATGGGTTCTTCATATAGTTTTCTACAGCAAAAGCAGTGAACAGGAATACAGAAGGACCGAGTCCCTGCACCATTGTTCCCACAGGAATGAAGCTCTTGCACTTTTTTTTGTTGGTATCTGAAATTAAATTCTTAGATCAGGCATTTTGTACCAGTTATGGAACTTCAATCTTAAATAATACGCCTTCATCTCAAGCAAATCTGTAAGGCACTCTTATCCTTAATGACTTTAGTGCCTTTAAATGTTTGATTTCATGTTTATAATTGCCTTACACATGCATTTTATTTTGCCATTTTCTGAGAATATTTTATTATCCTTGAGAACAAGGTATATCTCAAAATGATGATTGTTATTGCATGTTTTCATATTGCACATATTCACATCAGAGTTCCTGATTTCTTGGCCAACTCTTGCGGCACTGATGATCTGTGTGTGTGTGTGTGTGTGTGTGTGTGTGTGTGTGTGTGTGTGTGTGTGTGTGTGTGTGTGTGTGTGTATTGAGCATGCTTGTGTATTATAGATGTATATGTGCCAGAATTTCCTTTCTTCTAGCCTCCCCAAGAGGGTAGTATCAGCAGTGACCCATGTGATCTTATGCATTCCAGTGAGAAGAATCATCTCTCTGACAAACATCCTCTGTCAGTTAATATCCTGATGTTCAGTTCTCAGCAGACACCAAGTCAGAAATTACCTAGGCACATTTTTACCCCTACAGCTGGCATTATGAATGTTCTGTAGTAATACCAGAACTTGATTCAATCACATTTATGCAGATACAGAAATAGTTATACTATTGATATGCAGTTTGTTTTGAATTATTTGCAGAGCTGTCTCTGCATATGCTTTTCACCAGATAAGATGAATGACACCAAGTTTGCTGCTTTCTGAAAAATATTGAGAGACACTGCTTTTCTTTAGCTTTTTAGATTTCAGACTCACTGTGAAGTAACTCAGAGCAGCCTGGTTTTCGCTTGGGGATATGCATGCAAACTTTTTAATCATGTGAAAATGTCTTTGAATTGGTTCATGCACAACTTTACTTATTATGCAATAAACAGCCTTCTGCCTAGTGAAGTGTTAAATAAATGAATAAATATTTTTTTCAGTTTCTAGGTAGATTGCTGCTTTGCTATGCTGAAATCCCTCTAGAGTTCATTAAGGATCTCTGAAGCTTATGCAAATACATTTTCATTTCAGTATTCATTATGTCTAATTGTAATTTCCAGTACTCGCTACTTGAATTCTACCAACATTAATCTCCTGGATAAAAAAATACAGTGACAAAATGTGCTGTACTGTACCTGTAGGAAAGTGCTTTCATGAAAGGACAGCAATGAGTGGCCAAATTGGAGGACACTGTGACTTACAAAGAAATTAATGCATATTGTAAAAGAGTATTGATTTATTTGCAAGATGAGAGACAAGCTGACTGGTTTAAATTACTTTAGTATGCAGAGCCTAGGACCAGTGTAGAAATGCTAATGTGATTCATATTCAACAGTACCTTAGGGCTGCAGAGTAGATATATATATATATATATATATATATATATATATATATATATATATATATATATCTATATGATAGATATATAATAATTCCGGAACTTCTTCACTTGAAACTATTCCAGCTTTCTGCTCTTATTATTTCCACTTGACAATGGATGACCTATTTTCTGACCAATAGGAAACAGCAGGTGAAACTGGTGAAATTTACATCTCACTATCGCACAATCAGTACAGGTGCCCCCCCAGGGATGTGTGCTCTCCCCACTGTTGTTCTCCCTCTACACTAATGATTGCACCTCTAAGGACCCCTATGACAAAATTATTAAATACATGGACAATACAACTATCATCGGGCTCATCAGAAATGGTGATGAGTCTGCATACCGATGTGAGTTTGAGCGGCTGGCCCTTTGGTGTGGTCAAAATATCTGGAGCTGAACACTCTTAAAACTGTGGAGATGACAGTGGACTTTAGGTGTGGTTCTACAATATTATCCCCCCTTTATATTTAATACTGCTTTGTCAGATGTGGAGTCCTTCAAGTTTTTGGGATCTATAAGCTCCTAGGACTTGAAGTGGAGGACCAGTATAGGGTCCATCATGAAAAAGGTAAAGCAGTGAATGTACTTTTTGTGACAGCTGAGGAAGTTCAACCTCCCACAGGAAGTGTTAATTCAGTTCTGTACAGCAGTCATTGAGTCTGTTCTCAGCTCATCCATAACAGTTTGGATCTCTGTCTAATCCTGACAAAAATAGGTTACATCGAATAGTCAGGTCTGCCAAAAATATCATTGTTGCTAGTTTGCCCTCCTTACAGGACCTGTACTATTCCAGAGTCATGAAAATGGCAGTGAAAATCATCAGTGACCCTTCACATCCAGGCCACCAACTTTTTGAACTATTACCATCAGCCAGGCATTATAGATTAATACCCACCAAAACAAGCAGATATAAGAGGGTTTTTTCCCCACAGGCCTTGAAGTTCATAAATGGTTAAGTCAGCTTATTAGGCTGGGGTATTCTTTTTTCCAAGCCTCCAAGTATTGTTAGTACTTGTTTCTTTCAGTTTTTATTCAGTATTTCTTGCACTGAGTTGCACTTTGCACCTTGTATGTATATTTAAATTTTTTGGCTTGTTCGTAATAGTTGTGTTTATGTCATTTGTTTTGTTCTTAATAGTTGTATGAATGTTGTTTATGTAATTCATACTTGGAGAATCATTGAAACCAGAGTTAAATTCCTTGTATGTGCACATACTTGGGCCAATGAATGTGATTCTGATTTTGATGCAGGTAGCTGGAGACCAGTCCATTTGTAAATGAATAACAATGGTATCATAATTCAAATGCTCTGTAGCAAATCTAACATCTGAAACTGTTTATAGCGGTTTACAGATGTGGACTAAAAGACAGAGGCAATATCTGCCTTGCGTACAGCACCTCAACAGTCCATTATCTGTCAGACCTACTACACATTTGCATGTCCAGTGGTGGTATAAACACCTGCTCAAGACATCTCACTCTCTTAAGCAACATAAATGCTAGAGGGCTTGCTATGTATCACATAGAATACTACTTCTATTTAACCATGTTCCACTGTACATAAAGTACTTCTCCTACACTATTCAAATGTAATCTGGACAAATGGATGGCTAAAAACAACTTCACCTTTGGTTTAGCACCCTTGTCTGTTATGAACACGGCAACATATAAATGTTCTGCTCATCTCTGGGGTTATTCATCCTTAAAATATAATGGCTAGAAACTTCAAGAGAATGTCCTCATGGATCAATAGACTGTAAGTATGAATTTGCATGCATCCAAATCCATCATTTCAGTAGCAGCAGTATTTTCTGTATAAGCTAGCTCTCCAGTAAGTGCAGATTTGAATACACATACTATATTTTAAACTTTATAAAAAGTCATTTCTGTTCATCTTGTACCCACATCATGCCTGCAAAGGGTTCTTATGGGCTAGTTTAATTAGCTATTTATCAGATGAAAAACAATAGTATCAGATGATGCTATGATGTGATGAGCTGGAGTTGGGGAGAGGAAAAACAGAAAGGGTGGAGTCAGAATCTTAGTCATTAGTGGGAAATAGGGAAATTAGGTAGTTGCAAAAATGGTGGGGCAAGTAGTGAATGAAAATACAAATGGTGGTGTAAGAGGATTAGAGTGGCTTGGCGAAGAGCATTAACAGAAGGGGAGGTTTTATGAGGGGACAACAGGATAATAGGGTGAAATAGTTACAAGGTAGATTGACAAACTGGCTGCTATATAATAGGAAGTGTGGCTACATTTTGGAAGAGGATATCAAATGATGAAAAGTATTAAGTAGCTGTAGCCAGAAGTCGAGCTCAGCGGATATAAAGCTGATTAGCTAGAAAATCAAGACTCAAAGGAAGAAGGTGTGGGTGATGGGATTTAGATCAAAGAGATTTCAGAGATTAAAATTAGTAAAAGCAGGGATATTCTGGAACAACTCATAGAATGTTCCCAGCAATTGCATGTGAAAGGGGATTGTGTAGAAAGTGGCTTTCTAGTCTGACAAGGAGAGATTTGGAATGCTAAACAAATAGATGACCTGAAAAATTATATAGGGGTAGGAGAGGTAGTATATATGATTTGTCTCCCTTTGCTCTCCTTCACCATAAATGATGAACTGTAGAAGTTACAATTCATCATTTATTGGGAGGGAGAGCAAGGGGATTGAATGGGTACCCCATGCATTTTTATAATGAACTAGGACTGGAGGTGAAGTAAAGGATGATGGCCATATTTAATAGTATTACTAAGATGTGCTACTGATGCCTGTCTCTATGATTTAGGCTACAGTGGTAGTACTGTATAAGGGGAAAGGGAGATTTGTAGGACCCTGAAAAGTATAGGCTAATATCCTTCTTCAGTGTGAATGTAAATATATTAATGTGGATTTTGTCAGCAAGAATGAAGTATTTCTACTGAAAGTTATCAGGGCTGAGAAGGTAGGTCTTGTGAAAACTTGGCTTCTATGAACAATTGATGAATGTTGAATGTTTAGGTTGGCAAAGATCAAGGAGGAAGTGATTGTAATTATGATGGATGTAGTATGAAAGGCTCTTGATAGTGGCAGTTGGGAGTTCAATTTTGGAATGAGGAGGAAGAGTAGTGATTAAGTGGCATAGGGGCACTATATATGAGCCCTGGGTGAGAACGTTAGTTAACAGTTGCACCATGGATGATAAGGAGATGTTATGATGGAAGAAGATAAGAGACAGGGTTGCTCTTTTTTGGCTGGGGCTCTTCCTGGTAGTGACAGAAAAGTTAGTGCAAGAGTTAAGGTGGAAGTTAGCTTAGCAATAGAAATAAAGGGAAAGAAACAGGGTGCATCAATTTGAAGATAATTTAATGATCTTGTTGCAAGATGTTGAACTGTATTTGTCAGGATTGTTGGAGTTTCTGGGAAATTTTGGAATGGAGACATTGTTACTCTTTTTTTAAATAAATTGTTACTATTACTGATGGAGGCAGTGAGGTGATAACTACGATGCTACTATGGACAAAACAGGATAGGAAAACCTGGGAATTAAGATGGAATCAACCGTTAGGCTGATAACGGAAAGGAAATGGACAGAATTGAGCAATACAATAATGAAAATATTAGGTGATCAAGGAGTGTAACTACCTTGACAGAAAGAGTAGATAGGGTGAGAAACACAATATCACCACATGTGGTGTATTATAGGAATCACAGAAAATTTAAGGCTACTGAGTCTTGCGAACATCATGCCTTGGCAGCTACCACCATAGACTGCAATTCTCTTTTTGAAGAAGGCAATGCCTGCTATACTCTGGATGAATTTATGAATACTGATCTAGTTATTCAGGTCTTGGTTGGAAGAAGATAGTGTATCAGACTGCTTTATCTGCAAAGAGAGTCTATTCCAGAGATGACAAAGATGCTGAGTGACAAAATCTGTATCTCACTATTGTTTTATTTATCTGCTGAAGCAAGATTAGATCTTTTGTTGCGGTATTTGTGAGAGTGTTTGATTTGTGAACGTACAAAAAATCCTGGGCTACTGGGTTCTTGTTTGTTTGAAAACCCAGGCTTAGGTCTCCTCTGACCAGCCTATAGGCCAAAGAAAGGAGGAATAGTGATTTTAGTCTTTCCTGGTAGGTTAGGGATTTCATGTCTTGATTCCTTGTTATGAACCACTGGTCTTTTCATATATTTGATATGCCTATTAGAATTCAATTTTGATGAGCGTGCACATACCACCCTTAGAAGCTAGGGTGAAATCGAGTACCATTGGATTCTGCAGCACCATACTGCACATGGTAGTCATTTCAGTTGTAATGTGATTTATTGATTGCTTAATATTTCTGGTATTTTAGACATCTTTCTTAACTCCTAAGTTGAATTTCCTGCCCCCTAAGCAGGTACAATTCCTACTCCTGAAACAGCACCTTCACCCATGTCCATGCGTGCTAGTTCTTTAACTCCAGTCTTTTCTATGACATGATGGTAAACCCAAGAAGCATCTATTTTTCCAAAAGGATTTTTAATGTCCTTTGCCTCCCTCTTTCAGTGAGCATTTCAAATCTTTTCACTAGATAAAGTCTCTGCATATCAAAAAGCTGGTATTACATAGCCTATGTAAAAACCAGTCTGCTGGTAACCATAGATACACAATATCTCCACAGATGTAATAAAGCTCATGTAATGTTGTCATACCCAACCCTCCCGCCACATATATATTTTTTGAGTAAAATTCCATTTATTCCATCTAACATAGTGTCCCATTTTTAATGTAACAGATATGTTCCTTTACAGCCACTGATAACTGAAGTGGAACTAGTTTAAAGGGGATCAGCTTATGCAAAAAATTATGTTTAAATTTCCAATTTCTGCTTAATGAAATATGTAATGCTGTTCCAATTTCTGCCTCAGTTGTTGGTATTGGAAACAACAGGATATCACCACCATGTGCAGTTGGTATGTATGCACACACCCAACAGTTACTGGAGTTCATGTATATGTGTGTGTGTGTGTGTGTGTGGGTGTGTGTGTGTAAATATACAATGTAGCAGAGAAATTGTTAAACTTAGGATGCCAGTCTGGTGTTTTCAGCTCATTCTTAGCCAAATGTCTATTTCTGATTTTATGCAAAAAAAAAAATGTTCAGTACTTAACGATTCTAATGACTCCAGATGAAAGGATAAAATGCAGTAAAATGATGATGAGAGTCTGAAAAGTCCATATGAATATCAAGCAGGCTGGTGCTGAAAGTGGTTTTCAAAGATTTGCAGGCATGGATGATGAACTTTTTTGTAATACACATAGCATCAAGTCTCAAATAAACTCCACCCAGAACTCTGAACTGACTATAGTTCCACAGATCATGCTTGTTCACTTGAATCATTGCCTGGATCTTGGCCTGATTTCCACTCAGTGTCCATTGTAGAAGATGTTGCTAGGTAATTAAACCTCACTTTCGACTGTGTTGTTGACAACAATATTAATGCAAAAGAAGAATTACAAAGATTTATATCTGACCACGATGATATTGCTGAAACATTATGCTTCACTTCCAGATTCACTAGTTTCCCTGTTTCTTCTGGTGCAAGCATCGTTTGGCTCATCATCAACGAAAGGAGTGACGTTGATGGCATCTCGTTGATATCCATCACTAGGGAAGGCCTTCCTGACATGTGACATGTATACAAAGTGGGCAATCTTTCACATATGATGACGATAGTGGTTGCAAGTAAAACCAGGAAAGATCCTTTCCATCTTGGTTGAAGAGAGTGCTTCCTGGTAAATCTTCAAATTAAAACAATGTCCTCTGGCAGTATATCATGTTGCATGGTTAAGTTTGGCTGCTATCACTTTGAGATGTAGGTGCTGCAGAATACAGAAAAGACAACTGCAATAAAGAGAAACAGATTCATCAATATTTTGTAACTCCAAGTTTTTGTGCAGTGGTATGGCAAGCATTCTCATAGGTCTACCCATAAGAATTTCATGTGGGGAGTACTTCCTAGTACTATTAACAGCACTACAGACTGACCATTTGAGACCAGTTTCTTCATACAGTTTAGCACATCTAGTTTTGATGGTTTAGCTCTTTCGCCAGTTCCGGAAGCTTGGGGGTATGTGTGGGCACTGATACTGCATGTTAACATTTAAGATTTTACATGTCTGTTGCACAGCTTGACTTGTAAAACGAGTCCCTCTGCAGTGAATACAGCATGGAACACCAAATCTGATAATGACTTCTAACACTAACTTTTTGGTGACAGTAGTCACATTGTTTTTTTACAAAAGGATAAGCTTCAACTTACCCAGAAACCACACAAAAAATAACCAGAACATATTTGAAATTTTGTGACTGCAGAAGTTCAGTGAAATTCCACTGTACACAACAAAAAGGTCCCTGTGGCTTTTTCATAGACTGTGTAGGGCGAAGAACATTTTTGACACATTGTATTTTAAACATATAATACATATATTAACAAAATGCTGAATGACTACTGAAATGTAAGAGAATACCAATCAGCCAGAAATTGTCTAAATGCATTTCCCCCCCAGTGACAGGGCAAATGATAAGTCCAAACCAATTGATGTAGAAAAAAGCATTGAGATACAAGCCTTGCATCCAAGTAGTGCTATACTTAAACCATAGAGCAGCTACAGCCATTACAAATCTACCTCATTCTTTTCAGAGTCATCAGTCTGATTTTGAAAAGACAGAAATTCCTGTAAAGCAACAGGTATGTTAGTTTACTGCAACTGCTGCAAAAATGAAGACTGAACAGTATAAGACAATACAGCTTTTCTAATCACCATATGTGCAAAAGTTTCCCTTTGAATTATATGAATCATTAAGCTTATGTACAGCACACAACCACAGCTATTTCCTTTGGCACCAAAAGCGCATTTAGTAGTTCATGGACAAAAACAGAGTTTTTAATAACAGTTCCTGCTAACATCAGATACCCTGCTTCTCTCTAGTGTCCCAAAATCATCAAGTGCCCCATAAGCAAAATGTGTGTGTGTGTGTGTGTGTGTGTGTGTGTGTGTGTGTGTGAGAGAGAGACAATTGTTACAGTTTATCCTTTGCTAATTTACATGCTTCAGTAATAGCTACAAGTTTGGTTACTTGAGCAGACACATTTCAATTTAATTGTCCTGTCAACATTGCCTTACTTTCTGTACACATGGAAAATGTTGCTATTAACATGCTGTCTTCCTTTCAAACATAAGCTCCATTGACAAATGGAAGTAATTCAGAATTTGGTAATGGGAAATATTTTAAGTGTGATCTAGGAGGAAGCTTATGGTTAACTACAAAAAAGCAATCATGTGGGTATCTTTTATCCACTGTAGGAATTAAAGAAGCAGGGTTAATTGTGTACATCTAATAATCTACAATGAAGGGTTGGTAAGTAAAGATAGCTCATATTTAGACAATCGTGTAGCAGATAAATACTGTGTTTTGGTTCTTAGTCATGCTCATACAGAATGTGGAACTGCCTCAAAAGTCTCATGCCTAAGAGTTAGTGCAGGCACAATTTCTACTATGCATTCTGTCTCTCCCACCATCGTATGGCACTGGGGGAAAGCAGCTGCTACTGGATCAAGATATGTGCTGAAATAAGCAACAGGTCTAAAACCATCATTTCTATGCTGTGCTAATAGGCTGAATGCTGCTTTATTCATCTCACAACAGAATAGAAAAAAGATCTTTTGAATAATTGCATAGTCCAAAAGCAGGAGGGCTAGAAAGTAAAGCTTTTAATTGGACAAAATCTTGTTCACGATGTTACTGCCAGGGCAGGAGTTCAGGAGTGTCTATTCTTTAGTCATCATCATCTTCTTTCGGCTGTTCCCGTTAGGGGTCGCCACAGCTGATCATCTGTCTCCATTTCTTCCTGTCCTCTGCATATTGCTCTGTCACACCAACCACCTGCATGCCCTCTCTCACCACATTCATAAACCTTATCTTAGGCCTTCTTCTTTTCCTGTTACCTGGTAGCTTCATCCTTAGCAGCTTTTTCCCAATATACTCAGCATCTCTCCTCAGCACATGTCCAAACCAATGTAAATTTGCCTCTCTGGCTTTGTCTCCAAACCTTCCAACCTGGGCTGACTCTCTAATATACTTATTCCTAATCCTGTCCACCCTCATCACACCCAGTGCAAATCTTAACATCTTTAACTCTGCCACATAAAGCTCTAACTCCTGCCCTTTTGTCAATGCCACTGTCTCCAACCCATATAACATAGCTGGTCTCACTACCCTCTTGTAGACCTTCCCTTTCACTCTTACTGGTAGTCGTCTGTCACAAATTGCTCCTGACACTCTTCTCCACCCACTCCATCCTGCCTGTACTCTCTTCTTCACCTCTCTTACACACTCACCATTACTCTGAACTATTGATCCCAAGTATTTAAACTCATCCACCTTCGCCACCTCTACTCCCTGCATCCTCACCATTCCTCTATCCTCCCTCTCATTCACACACATATATTCTGTCTTAGTCCTGCTGACCTTCATTCCTCTTCTCTCTAGAGCATTTCTCCATCTCTCCAGAGTCTCCTCCACCTGTTCCCTACTCTCACTACAGATCACAATGTCATCTGCAAACATCATAGTCCACAGGGACTCCTGTCTGATCTCATCTGTCAACCTGTCCATCACCACTGCAAATAAGAAAGAGCTCAGAGCTGATCCTTGATGTAGTCCCACCTCCACCTTAAACGCATCCATCACTCCCACCGCAGACCTCACCACTGTCACACTACCCTCTTTCTTTAGTAATATTAATAATGCTTTTATGACTTCTGTAAAACTATAAATCCATTGTCAGCAGTAGTCTGCCAATCCCAGAAAAGCACGTAGCTGTTTTAACGTTGCAGGGTATGGTGCTGCCTAAATAGCAGTAATGCACGAAGGTAAGATTTATCAAGAACCTTTTGAAATGAGATGTCCTTAATATTGGACTTGTGGTTTCTACAACTGTAAAAAAAAGCAATGTCTTCCTGCTTCTCCCATTAGGGGTCACCACAACGGCTCACCAGTCCGCAGATTGATTGGCAGTGGAGTTTTTACGGTGTTGAGTTGCCAGGCCGGTACCCAACCTTCACAGGAGGCACACGCACACATGCACCTACCTGCATGTCTTTAAAACTCACTTGACTGCAGGAAGGACATGCAGACTCTGCACAGAAGGTGCTCCAGCTGAGAATTCAGTCATAGAACCTGTTGCTGTGAGGCAACAATGCTAACTGCTTCACCACCACGACTGTTTTTTCTACAACTATAGTTTTGCTTTATTAGCCTTAAATCCTACTTCTGTGTAAGAAGCAAAAGCTAGAATTAAGGTAGACCCACATGGAAACTGGAATTTTATCTAGTTGTTTTTTTTTTCCATTTCTCTAAGAAAAAGAGTAGGTAATGCTACATATCCTTGAGGTAATCTTGTCCATGTGTATTGCTGTCTTTTGTATGTAAAGGCAAACAAATATTGGCTATCTGGATACACAGGAATATAGAAGAAAACAGATGAAATATCTATCAATGAAAAGTTGGTAGCTGTTAGTGGAATAGAACTTATTATTGTAGGCTGGTTAGAAAATGCAGAACAAATCAGAACTGTTATAGCACTACCTTCTGTTAAGTCTTGTATAAACCTACTGGTGCTCTTGCCTGGTTTCTTAACCAGCAAAATAGGTGTATTGCTTGGGCTTCTAGCTGGAACAATTTATTCCTTGCCAAAGTAATGCACAAGTGAAAGGTATGATTCCTTTCTCTGCCTCTTTTGATAAGGGGTACTGAACTACCATGGGTAAGTACTCTTAAGGTTTTAAAACAACTGTTATATGTTCTGCATCTTTCATGAATCCTGCCTTGTCATTATGGGTAGTCCACAGCTGTGGAGGAATGGTTTTCAGTCCCTCCAAATCAGCTAGATTAGTGATATGTTCTGATCTAAGTAGTGCAAAGAATGCATCTTTGCCTGCACAGATATCAGCTGAATACAGACTAAAAGGGGAAGGTTCATTTGGAATATCTAAAAATACTCTATCTGGATTACAAAATATATAATATATCGCAATTTGCACATTAAACCTTTACCTAAAAAATTTTAAGGGGTGGTATTTCCTACAATAAAAGCATGTCATTTTTAATGGAGCTATCTGGATGGGAATAGGGTTTGTCTCTGGATAATCCAAAGAAATGTCAGAGACTCCCTCATACCAAACAGATTTTGTAGAGAGTAGGAGTTGTTCTGCATTTGACAAGGCAATCATGGATTGAGTCACTTCTGAGTCAGCACGGAAGGGAAGAATAGAACTACATGCTACAGCATTAACAAGGGAAAGGGATATTCTTGATCCACTGGTACCAAGGGAAATAGCTGTGTCTCCAGTTCATGGTTGTCCTAATGATCTTGTTACCGTGTCAGAGATTACTAAGAGGATGTCTTTCCACTTTGCTCTAGTGCTTGGTTATTCAGTGGAATGGTTGGCTGAAAAGATGGATCTGTTTGCTAAGAGAAAGGGGGTTCATTGCATCAATGTCCACTCTGTCCAAAGTGTTAAAGCAGGTGTTAATAATGCATTGCTGATGCCGCTGAGTCTGTGGTGAAGTAGGAGAGAAAAATGTTGCTGATATTGACCTTGGGCTTGCTGTAGGAAGAATTTAAACTTACCTCTATCTTTGTGATTAATCCTTCACCCACCCTGCTACCTGTGAATCAGTGTTAAATTATTAAAGTTGAACAACTAAGTGCTCATTTCCTCTGTTGTTCCTTTTCTTCTCTTACTATATTGTCTGCTACATTTTGTGCATGGTTAACTGTTTTATGAATATTTAAACTAGGCCATTTGAGACAAACCTTCTTAATTTCTTCCTCTGTTGGTGGCAATAAGCTTTCTACAAATGCCGCTGACAGCCCACCTCTGTATAGTCTGGATGCCCAGAAAAAGTATCAAATGTATCTATCATGTGGTGGAAATGGACATCAATAGATTTGGTATCTTTCTGTACCTTAATTTTGGCCCATCTAGGTGTTTGAGGGCATTCTGTAATAACTGCTTTCAGTAAATTATCTCTTGCAGTTAAAAACTCATCACCTGTATATTTTCGAATATCTCCTATAGCTAATTTTTTCATATTTTTCTGAAAATATCTGGAGGTGGGGAGGATTTTAAAACTGCTCATAAGACTTTCAATAGTAGGGTTTTGTAACTGCACAAGTCCTAACATGTTAGCATATTTAACTGAGTGTGCTTGAATGCGAAGGAGAGAATCCACAATAGTATGAAAATTTCTGGAGTCCACGAACGCACTACCTTTAGGGTAGGTTCTTTGTCACCATCCTGGGATGCTGCAGGATTAGGTACCTCCCTCAAAAGAAGAATCTGGGTATCAGATGGTGTGTTAGTGATCTGTAGTCTGTATCAGGGGATGAATTCAAATTTGATGCATCCTCAAAGCTTTGTTTAACAGGGGGAGTCCACCTATATTCTTCTCTGTCAATGATTATTGGGAACTGAGTAACTAAATGTTTACACTTGTTTGAAATACTTGTTTTAGAAGAGGCACTTCTATTGCTGAAGGATTTTAATTTGCTTGCATGTTTTGTCCTGGATGCATGTTTGTGTTTTTGATACAACTGTCTACCCTTATTCGCTGTTCTCGTTAACATTTAATCAGAATGTGAAAGAGCATGCTACTGTCATTGCTGCTATGAACTGACCATCAGATTTGGGCTGAAGTGCTAGAAGCAACTTGGGAAGTATAAGGGATAATGGTAGGGGGCCTATCAGCAGATCATTCCCTTACCTGCCTTCCCAGAGATGGAGGGCTGTCTGCTTCATAAGAAGCAGACTGGGCATAAGGGGGAACAGGGAACTGAAAGAATCAAGGACCAGTCTGGTTGGGTTCCTTTTAATTTTTCTTTTTTAAAGGATAAAGTCCACAGGTATCATGAAATTTATCATCACATTTCTGTAATGTATTTATTCTATTAACTGTCTGCAGCTGTGTTTTTAATCTAGCTTTGTTTTGTTTTAATCTTCTAACTAAAGATTCATTTTCCTTGTTTCTAGATTCTTCTTGCCAGTCATTAAAATCTGACAAACAAGAGGCAGGTATTTTATTTCCTTTCTGCTTAAATTTCTTTTTAAGATTCTCTAAAATAACCTTATCAAAAGTTCCTCCGTCAGGGACCTTTAGTGCCCTATCATTTTTAGTGAGCTAAGACCAGCTATCTTGGCCATATTTATTAAACATATGTCTGGCTGGAGTCCCAAACTCCTGCTCTTTTAATACACTCACATTTGCACCCATTGCAATACAATGATAATATTATCTATACAAAGTAGCATATTTTCATTAATCAACTATGATTAAACCCACTCTCATTTTTGTTTGTTTATGATTATAGCCACTCTCATAAATAAAAGGATGTTTCTTCCTTTTTATGTGACTAGAACCCACTCTGATATGAAATATATGTATTGTAACCCACTCTCATACAATTTAATCTGTTGTAAAGATTGTTTATCAAAAGCATACTCATAGTGCTCTCAAACTCTACTGAAGGTAGTAAAATATAGTTGTGTGCTGGCACACCAAAAACACATCAAACAAAACCTTTCACGTATGGGTCCAGAGATGATTTCTGTTGTAGCAACTCACAAACAGATTGAGAAATCAGATTCTTCACGGCACCAAACTGTTATGGAAAAAAATTATTTCATACAACATAGTTCAGCAAAGTGGAAAAATAGTCTTTATTGCGAAGAACACGAGTACGTGAGAGACTAAGCAATCAAGATTCTGGCTTCTTGAACAGATGGGACATCATTCTTTTATATTATTATTGCTTTTGGGGAAAATATTTAGTTTCTGCTAAGCTATAGCCACCAACCTACAAAAACTGAACACCTTTGCATTTTTCTGTTTATTAAGGCTCAGCAGATCCCTTTTCTGTGCCTTTCCATATTAGGCAACAGTTCTGATCTTCCATGTTGGAACTTCTACCCTGGCAATATTCATGTTGGCAGTATCCAAAGAATGAGAATTATTCAGAGAATTAGAAGGGAAGCCATGCATGTGCTGTGCCTTCAAGAAACTAAGCTTAGAGTGAATGATTCCTATAAGTTTAGATCAAACTTGTACCCCACCTTTGTGTCAGATCATAAGCCAAGGGATGGGAAGAGAGGGGTGACAATTTTATACCACTACTCTCTAACAGTTGTTGTTATGGAAGTTCAAATCAGTTCTGACAGATGGATCATATGGTAAATGACAGTTAAAAAGGAAAGTTGGATTATTGGGAATCTTTATGTACCAAATACTGATTATGTGGATTATTTCTTAAAGTTTTTGGGGTTATGGACTGAAATGTGTCAATCCCCTATGTTTTTTTTTTAATTGTTGTTAATTTTAATCTGGTCTTGTATAAAGAGAAAATAGGCTTTGTCAAAAGTTAGGACATCACAGTAGGTGTCAGAAATGTGTTCATACCTGGATGGAGGAGAATGCATGGGTGGATATATGGAGATAGTTGAATCCTGAGAGTAGAACTCCGAGTTTTTCCAGGGATTTAACCACAAAGGTAGTAGTATAGACATCATCTTGTTTCCCACACATCATCACTACAGAGTTCTTTCTCCAGTTATGTATGAAACTTTCACAGGTGAGTACCAATCCAAAGTTTAGGAAATGGAGGTGGGCCTATTTTAGATGGACAGGAGGAGAAGTCAAGACTATACTCCAAAGGTTAGTCAGGAAGGTGCTGGAAAGGAATACCACAAGTGACATGACACCAACTTTTATGTGGTGGGAGGGGTGTAAGGTCGCAATCTGTGTGGAGCTAATGAACAGGGAAGGCCTGAGCAGAAGAAGAAGATTTGATTTTTTAAAACAGAAATCTCAGTAACTTAAGGACTTGCAAGACAGGATGATACAAGAATTGGGAGAGAGTGAGCAAAGAGTGAGTGGAGTAGCTTTGAGAACAGAAATCAGTTAAATGGAGATGAGTAGTGTAGAGGCAGAAATTATGTGCAGGAGACATTTCTGGTGGTTAAGAAGGGAGGGGGGCACTAAATGGTTTGAGCAGTTTGATGTATCTGAAATATGTGGGTGGGGGATAGTGCCGGATGAAGACTTAGGTAGAATTTTATTCCAGTCTTTATTAGGCTGTACCGGGAGAGGCTGAACTGGCAATTTGAAGTGGTGAGGGCCTGTGGATTCATGGAGGAGAGCATGAATACCTTAATCACTCATTTTCAGAGTGGGAAATCTCTATGGCTATTGTAAGACTGAAACTCACAAAGCTCTAGGCATTGATAAATTCCCTGCAGAATTTTATAAATAGAGGGAAAGCAGTTTGGAGTGGGCCCTAGCAAAAGTCTTTAATACTGAAGTTGTCCAACATATCAGCAGAGCGGACAACAATCAGGCATTAATCTCAGTGATTCTTAAAATTACTGAGGAAATTTCCAGTGTTGGAGATTTTCAGCCTATTTCACGTATTAATTTAGATCAAAAGATTTTTGTGAGGGATTTAGCTGGCAGATTGGAGCAGGTCCTTCTGCAAAGGATGCAATTTGGACAGAATGGATTTGTAAAAGGAATGGATATAACAGACAATTGGTGGAAGGCATCATTTTTTTCTGTACAAATATGGCCAGCCCACATGTGAGGTTGGATTAGTCCTTTTCAGTATAAGAAAGAGTTTCAGTACAGTGATGTGGGATTTTCTATTCAAAACATTGCAAGTGAGGAATTGTGGCCAAATGTTTCTAAGCTGAATACACAGTATTTATGGTTCCCCGACCTGTAGGGTTATGCTGAATGGGGAGTTGTTGGACATAGGAACAGAAGGGGGGCAAGGCAGGGTTGTCTTCTGTCCTATAACCTCTTTATTAAGGTAATGGAAGAGTTAGCATTTGGTTTTCATACGAAATTGGATGGTTTGTTGAGGGAAAGAGCTGTAAAAAGCTCTTTCTTGTTTGCAGATGAGTGCATCCTGTTTGAATCTTAGGGAATATCTAAGTGTACTACTGGATCGGTTTGAGATTTTTGGGGGGCACTTGGGGATTAATTGTAATTTAATAAAATGGCTGTAATCCTGTGGGAGGGGGTTCTCTGCTTTGTTTCATTCTTCTAGAATCCACAGAGTGTATGAGGTCACTTATTTGGGTTTGAAAGTGGGACACTTATCAGGGACTTAGTGGAAGCTAATTTGCCTGATCTTAAGGCTACAATAAAAGACATGTTACCCGTGGTACAACGGTTAAGATCTTTTTACAAAAAGAGCATTTCAGATCATGATTTTCTCCTTATTCTTTACTTGCTTCAGACTATTTGCCTTCTGTTATCTCACCCCAGACTGAGGTCCTGACAGCAACTCATAGATGAGACTATTCTGGGTAAGGGGGCAAGAGATTATCAGCAAATATCGCCTGCATATCTAGAGTGCATGGTGGTATACATCTCCCCTATTTGGCTAATTATGCCCTTTCACTCCAACTTAATCATCTTATTCGGTGGGGTGAAAAATTTGACAAGGACAGGGACCAGAAAGATTGGTTAGGGGAGATTGAACTGTTCATTTTTCCTCAAAGCTGGTTAGACTTGATGTATGAGAACTGTGTTTCTGTTAGTGGCCTCAGCTGGGGTAAGGGTCCAAGAGACCTTATCTGGCCACATCCAATAGTCCAGCATACAGTAAGCATGAATAAGAGTCAGGTTTGTGCAGGGGAAGTTATTAGAGTATGGCCTTGACTGATTTCTTTGGAATCTCAATGTTTATTGGCTTTTAAGGAAGTTCAAAGGTAGTTCAAAATATATGAGTAACAGTGATTTACATATTGCCAAATCAGGCAAATTGTGGCCAATAGCATCAACAAGGCAGTACGCAATGGCAGAAGCCTGAGTTGGGAGAAGTGGAGAGATATCAAGGTAGGTATGGCTGGCTGATCTATAAGGAGCTTTGGCACTTTAAAGCAGTAGGCCTGAAACATTTGGTTCAAATTAGGTGGAAGGTTTAAGAATCTGCTAATCTGGAGGTTTTTCCCTCAGATTGGGTCTGGAAAGTACTGGAAAGGCATACAAGATGGCTCAAACTGTATGATCAACAACTTAGACTACTATATAGGTGATATTTGACACACTCGAGGAAAGGGAGAATGGACTTGCCTTCCTATGGTACTTGGAGGTGTGGTAAGGAAAGTCTGGATAATCTTCATATGTTTTGGAGTTGTCTAACAATCTGACATATTTGCGACTATTTTATTGGAAAATTACAGGGTAATTTTGGGGTGATTGTGAGAAAGAAGTGAGAATTCTGGATATTTGGTAGCCAGAAGAATGCTCAGGATAGGCTCTGAATCTGTAAGAGAGATGTGCTGGAATCTGCCCAGTGTTAGCAAGATTTTTTTCTGTTAAGCACTACAGAGGTAATATGATTCTCAGTTGGCAATTTCTTGTATCAGAACATTCAGAGTAGTACATGTTTTTTTTTTGTTTTTTTTTTATTTAAAGGGCGAATTAGTCTCAGGAATTTCTGTTAGGGCTGATGGACATTTTTAATTTTGTATAAATGAGATTTGGGGTTAGGTAGTGGGTCAAGTGCTGTTTTGTGATAACATTCCACATCGGTATTTTGAAGTAATTCCTTGAGTTCTGTTTAGGAATGCAAGACCTTTTTAGATGAGACACTGCACTCTAGGTGGGTCTATTTATATTGTTTTTTGCTTCTTTTCTTACCTTTTTAATCTCTCTTTTTTGTTTTGCATTAATAATGGTGGATGTGGGGGTCTAGATGACTACTGTTATAATGTGTTGTGGTCCTATATTGAATGTACAAATGTCTGGTTAGTGATTTCCTGTTTCATGTGGAAAATAAAATTAAGTTTTAAAAAATATTCATGTTGGCAGTATCCAACTTACAGGAAATGAAACTAAAGACAGAGTCAGCATGCCAACATCCATCCTGAAACAAGATGAATTCTAAAGAAAGAGAACATATTATCCACATTGAACATAGTTCCAATCTTTACATTTCTCCATTTACAAAGGACTTTATATTTTCATTTTGAAGTTGGGTATTTTCAATGCTATATGCTTTGGAGATGTTTTGTCTTGTAAATGCAACAATGTTGCATTTTTAGCCTTTAATTTAAACCCATTTTCAATATACAAGTTATGTATTAGAGTAAGTGACTGTTGGAGGACTTCTGTCTCAGAGGGAAATATGATGATGATGACTGTCAATTTGCAATCATCTACAAATTTGATTAGTCACAGGTCTTGTTTTTTAGTCCGCAGATCGCAGAAGTGAATTCCAAACAAATCAGTCCAAGCACTGAGTCCTGAAGGACCCCACTGGTCACCTTCCAATTCTCTGATGCTGCCCCTACTATACACTGTGTGGATTCTGTCTTGTAACCACATAAAGATCCAGTTGTAAAATGGCTAGTTTATTAACTATGGCAGCATGAGGGATGGTGTCAAATGCCTTGGCCAGGTCACAGTAAGCCAAGTGTAGAGTATGACAGCTATCAGCAGCTTCTGTTACTTTCACAAAGAAGTTAACCAGGTTTAGTAGACAGTATCTAGTTTTTAGAGAACCAAATTGCTGCAGATTTAGCCTGATGAAATTTTTAATGTAGATTTTAATTAAGTCCGTAACAATCTGCTCCATGGCCTTAAAAAAGAGACTCATCAGGCTGATGGACTTGTTGTTTTCAGAGTCGGAAGAAGTAATACCATTGTGGAGTGCCATCACCCATGCTGCAATCTATACTTTCAGGACTGGTCCTGTAGCCAGGCTCAAGATAAATAGTTTATGGATAGTTTCTGCCGGATGAGTTTGGCACTGTTTATCAAATAGCTGGCTATGTTATCTGGTCTCACAGAGGAAGTCCTCTTATTCTTGTGCAGCACTTTCAAAACATGTTCTTTACTAATAATGGTGGGGTTGAGAGGCACAGTGATCATGGAGCTTTGGATAGTTATCTCAGTAATGACATTTGCACCAAAGTTATTTCCTAGGGTATTTACACTATTCATCAGACTGGAGTGTGGTTTGTCATTTAATATGAGTTCTGTACATTGCTGAGGGAAGTTTTTTAGTTTTATAGCATAACTAAAGAATGATTTGTAATTGTCTTTGGCTTTAGATGCCAACCTGTGTTCACTGGCTGCCTTATAGATTTATTAGGCTTTCTAAAATTCTTAGTCAAATTCCTAACAGTTTCCTTCATTTTGTGGTCTTTAGACCTGCTGTATATGCTTTTTTTCTTTTATTATAGATTTTGTTTGTGTCAGTGGTTTACGTTTACCATTTCCATTATATTTGGATCAGGATGTGACTGTCACTTCTATGAATTTATTTATCTGGCTAATAAACTCCTATGTAAATCTATTTGCCAAGGCAATGCCTGGGGTGATGTTCTTATGAGTAAATTCTGAGACTTCATCATAGAATTTGGGAGATTTGTGTTTGTGACATCTTTAAATTCTAATATATTTGTTTCAAGAGTTTAGCTAGTTTGAGGGAAAAGGTTACTAGATTATGTTATAACTTAATCAGAGTTACAAGGGGAGTTCTACAGAAGTACCAGGTCAAGAATATTTTGTCCTGTAGTTGGGTTAGTAACAATGTCGTTCACTGAATTTATATTTTTTAACTCTAAAAGCATCTGAGTATAGCATGCTTTAGTATTGTAGATATGCCATTCAAGTAAAGGGTAGTTAATATCTCCCATAATGATGGAGGTCTTATTTATAGGGAGTTCATCCAGGACATTCAGGAACCTGGCATGGATTTCTGGGGTCAGGGAAGGGGTTCCAATAACTGGTGATAAAGTGATAGTTGATTTTTAGTGTGATATGAAGTTTAAGTTCAGTTTGTGGGTCTCTGAGAACCTGATTTGAGGTGATATTGTCTCTGACAAATCTGGATACACCTCTACAACTGCTATTGGATCTGAAAATATAATAGGAACTCTATGGAAAGATTGGTGTCTGGGCATTTAACTAGGTTTCAAATGTAGTAGATTGTAAAGACTAGGCAGACTTTTGTTTAGATTTCTGGCCCTGAATAAAGCCACCTTAATTTGATATTGTTTTGATATTGATATGTTCACTACATTGGGATAGTCTTTAACTGAGCATTGCATAAAAAGCAGCGTGAGGACAGTAAAGGCTTTACATAATATACAGAAGCCTTTGAATGAGAGGTACAGATCATCCTTCTACATTATGAGCAGTACACAGCAGTTTCTGGTTCTTTTCTTCTTTTCCTTTATCATAATATTTAAGTCACCAAGATACCTTATTATTACAAAACTTACAATATAATGTCACTCTCACTGCATGAGGTTGGGCAGAATTGAGATTTTATAGGTTCATAGGTAGGTACTAGGCTATTGGCCCAAGGGCCTAAGTAAGCCTAGCCAATAGGTTTCCCTAGCTTATGCCACCTAAGAAAGTTATTTTCCTGTACCCCTGATGAGCAGAGCCACCAAAGTGATCCCTGGGGTGTATTTCCTATTTCCCATCCACTTATTACATTTTTCTTGAAGAGTGCTAATGAAGAACTTTGCTTGATATAGATGGGTAGCTTGTTCCAGAGTATTTTCCTACCAAATATCCTGTGTTTCACCCCCTCACTATAATATACTAAGGATATATAGGCACAATAAAAAAAAATGAATGGAGTAGCAATACTGCACAAAACATACTCTAGATTTCTCCCCTTTTCCTCACATCACCATGAATGTATATTTACTCACAACTTAACCTCAACACCCATAAAAATATAACAATAATAGGCATGTCATCTTTCTAAATATATATATATATATATATATATATATATATATATATACATATATACATATATATATATATATATATATATATATACATATACATATATATATATATATATATATATATATATATATATATATATATATGTATACTTACATATACACGTTGGGTGGCAGCAGTGGTGCAGCTATTAGAAGTGTCATGCCACAGCAAGAGGTTCTCCAGTTCACTTCTTGGCTGGGGTACCTTCTGTGTGGAATCTACATGCCCTCCAGGCGGTTGCATGGGTTTCTTCCAGGTGCTCTAGTTTCCTCCCACATTTCAAAGACATGCAGTAGGTGGTTTGGACACTCTAAATTGCCAGTAGGTGAGAATGTGTGTGCAAATGACTGAGTGGTACAGATGAATGCCATGGCAGGGCTATCCACCCAGCAGTGTAAACTTTGGCTCAAGATGATTGTCACTGTTGAAGTGACACCCCGACCCCATGTGCAAAAATGGGAAGAAAGTGGACCCCGACCCCATGTGCAAAAATGGGAAGAAAGGGGTTGAGCATATATATATATATGTATGTTCAGGAAGTAACATCTGGATCCTAGAAGATAGCCTCTGATGGATGGATCTCCACCAATACACAAGAAACCATTATACTGAGTGACATGAACTTTTACTGGCACACAATACACTCAGATAGCACTTCTAATACAGTGCAATACAGCTTTAGAGCTTTACATAACCAATCAGTACCCCAACTAGATAACAAAACTATAACTAGCAAACCCACAATAGATTGAATTTTCATATATCTACCCAAGAATATAGCTTCATATGAAACTCTACCAAACATGCTGAGTGATTTTTCCAATCTGATACCAAAACTTGTATCCATACCTCTCAACTGTTCAGATTTTCAGCGAATGTCCAGATTTTTTTCTCATATTTTTGGTGTGTTCCTCATAAAATGTGTGGTTTTCTGGCAATGCACTGTGATGATCTGAGGACTGAAGTCACCAAACAATTATACACATTTCAGTTTCAAAATTCAAATCCTACATAAAATGTTTGTTAACACACTCCTTTTACTCTAGCAACTTTCTAAGTTTATAAGAGCAATATTTAAAATCTGTCCCTATTTTTGGGCCTTTGTTCTCCCTCCCCCCCCCTCATTTTGTCAGGCTTTGTCGAGACTTCTTGCACTAAGAGTATGAAAGGTATGCTTGTATCATCAACTCCAGCCCTACAATACATCCATCCTTCATCCAAACCGTAACATTTTATAAATGGAATGTACTTTAAGCCCTACCACTTGGTAATGGTGTGGCTATATTAAACAAAAAATGTCTGAGTATTCTAAATGAACACGCCCCATAAGAACTGAAAGAGTTAAGGGCAACCCGGAACCACTGGTAATGAGGGCAACTACATAAAATTCAGTCATATACTTAGTTAAAAAGGAACACCAAACTAGGTTTCCTGTATAGAGCAAAATATTTGTCACTGATTTGGCCAGAGAAAGCATGGTTACAGCTTACCAATTTGCAACACCCTATCTCTATGCCTCCACAGTCTTTAGAAACTTAAACTCATCTGTACTGAATAAACATAAGCAATGCTATAATAAAGTTGCAAAATTTGCAACAAATCAGCATTATAGAACTCACTACTATTTATTTAGTAACAACTAAATTAATTTGAACTGACATATATACTGACTCACTCACAGTTATTGATCACATATAAGCTACTTCACAACCCTGAAAAGTAATCATTGTTAATCATTATCATTCAGCCATACTTTTAAAATTTAAACTTATACTCAACAAAAAAATCCTTGCTCCAAATAGCTAAGTCAAGAAATACTGCAGGTGAATCACTACATTCAAACTACATACCAAATAAATGGAATACCCTCTCAAATCAACAACATAAAGGCATTTAAGAGCCAACTCAGACAACATCTTATGGATACTTGATTATGCACCTGTGATCTCCAGTCTAGACTCAAAAGTAGACATTGAATATACCTTTGTGGATCTCCAGCCTAGGATAGACTAAATAACTCAATACTTAAACAGAGGGCAACTCCGCACAGGAATATCTTCAGTATTCTCTGATCACATCTCATTGTTTCTTTTCTCATTCTTCAAAGGTCCCCTACTAAGAAACTTCATCTCATATACACCTCTTGTAAAAGGTACCCCGTCTTCTTCTCATAAACCATTTCCTCTACTATATCCTTCATAAGGCATGTGAATAAGTTAGTATTAACCAAATAGCCATGACTGTTTCTTTTTCAAGCTTTATTATTATTGAAACATTTTCTCTTCCAACATATGGTGTCTGTTCTACTGACACTTGGAGTATATAAGGTATGTAATGGGAAAATGAAGAGATGTGGGGTGAGGTCTGGGAAGTGGGAAGAAAAGTGGGCCATGTTGGGCTGATAGAGATGATGTACTAGAGTGTCATGCATATGTGCTTTATAACTCCCCTCAGGCTAAATATGGATGGTTGTTGGCCAGATGCAAAGTGCTGGCGGTATGAGGGGGTTCTTATTAGAAGACCGAACACGCATTCTTTCGAATGTGTCTTGGTCAAACTTAAAAGACTGAAATGGCAAAATATTGAAGTAGCTTTTAAGTGAATTTTTCTCTGGGAAAGAATTTGCTTGGCCGCTTCATTACTTTGCTGTTTTCGGCACTGTAGTGCGGTCTCAGAGTTGGTATATTTAAGTAGAGGGGTGGAGGGGCAAAGCCCCTCACTTAATATAATGTTTAAAGTGTTTTGTTTTTTATTTATTTATTTTTGTGTTGGAACAACGATTTTTTTTTCCCTTGGAAAAAAATTGCTGTTCTGACAGTTTGACATTGTAAGCTTTCACTTACATAGGGTCGATTAATCACCGTTCTCTTTTTTAAGCATTCAGTGATCTAATATAGATCCGGTATGAGGAGCTGATGGCTGACCAGTTGCATATGAGATGGTTGCATTCTGTGGTAGAAAAGACATGGGCCAGAGTTGTAGAAGTGTGAACTAAGGTATAATTCCAGAACCTGCCCTTGCCATGACCCTACATAGTCTTCCTTCCCTTTATGTACCCTCAAAAGGACCATACTTAGTACCTCATTACACCTTTCTCTCCAATGTGTCTACTATGCATTTGCACAATTTTATACAAACAAAAAATGTTTATTGTTGACCTATTGAACTATATCAATTTAAAATTGTTACTTAGCTTCTTTTTAATGCAACTTTAACTTTATGCATGTAACCCAACATATGTGACTCATTTTGCTATAACTGCTATTATATCAATATTGTTTAAAATTTTGCTTGTTTTAAAATGTATTACTGGAGCTTTTCTCCTCGGGTCTCCACTGAAAATGGGCCACAAGCCCAGTTGGACAAACCTGGTTAACAAATGTCAATAAATAAATAAATAAAATATGGCAACAAAGTGAGAAAGGTTTTGGCTTATTGTGTCTTCAGATGGGAGGGAATGAGCAAGAGAAGAGTGAGTGGAGATGCAGTTAATGGCAGGGGGGTAGTAAAGGCTTGGACATGAGCAGAAATAAGAGGATTTAGTGAGAGGTGTGTAGGAAATAGCTGGGGAGGAACTTGAAGTGGAAATAGAGGATGTGGAGGGACAGCATCTATCAGAGAAAGGTCAGGCCTGGAGGCAGGAAGAAAATGACATAGGAGTAGGAGTACGGAGCATGGGGAGGTAGCCATATCTGAATCAATGTGAAAGGGCAGGAAATATAAACTGGGAATGAAACAAGGAAGCAGGATAGTTTTAATTCAAGAACTGTATATACAAGCCTGGCATTAGTGTTATTAGAAAGAGCAGAGCTGAGGATAGTAAATATGTGAGTGAAGTGTTTGTTCTTTTTTGTGTTTGTGTGTAGCAATTTATTTTGGATTAAGCTGAGTACCGGTACACATTTTGGGATGGTGGTTTAATTTTTCTTTCTAACTGGGAATTGTATTTCATGCACTTTGCAAACATTTATCTACTTATGATGTAGTTTTATTGATGATTGTAACTGACAAAACTTAATAAAAAGAGAAAGGCAAGACTATTTATCTGTCAGGAAACCGAATGGAAGGTGATCGCATGGCACTTAACCCACAGGGTCCCTGCGCTGGCTGGAAAATCCATCCATACGTCCACAACTCTTTTTTTCCAATTCTTTCACATGAGGTGGGGGTGTCACTTCTTCAGTGACAATCATCTAGAGCCAAGATATACACTGCCAGGTGGCTAGCCGTGACATGGTAGTTTTTCCACACCACACACTCACATGCACATTCACACTTATGGGCAATTTAGAGTGCCAATTCGCCTACTGCATGTCTTTGTAAAATGGGAGGAAACCAGAGTACCAGGAGGAAACCCACATGAACACAGGGAGGACATGCCGACTCCACATTGAAGGCACCCCAGCCAAGAATCAAACCGAGGAACCTCTTGCTGTGTGGCAACAACACTATCTGCTGTGCCACTGTGTTGCCCTGCTGCACTGATTGGAAATGACTCTCATAAAATGCTGGCATATATACAAAGACCATATATCAAATCACCATGGGGGATATGCAGATTTTAAGTAGAAATATAATATTTCAGCATATTGGCTTATGGGTGTAAAATACACACATATATTTAATTATGCATTCAAGCAAATAAGTTGTACTCCATAAGGCATGAACATATTTCAACCTTAATATGATCTCAATAGCATAGCAAATGTCACCATATTTAGGAACATCCAGCATAGAAACTGGTGGCTTATTAATCCAAGGAGCGGGGATAGATAAGGTTTAAACAGGGAAGCAACATTTCCATAATACAGGCATATAAATAGGACCCAGTCAAAAAGACCCTTGCAAAATGCAGTAACATGGACAAAGACAATTGCAAATCTTCATTTGTCAAACCATTTTAGAAAATATGAATACTTTGTGATAGAAATAACCAACATCAGGAACAAGTTCTAAAAAGAATACATCCTTTATTATATTGTGGGACATGAGCAGATTTACCTTTAACATAGTATTGTAGCACACCGGCTCCTAAATGCACAGTGTCACACATGTCTTTAATAATATACTCAAGCCAAATGTATACTGTGTACAGGTCTGGTCTTCTTATTACCATATCTTAAGTGCTATGTCTGACCATGTTTAGCTTAGCAAGAACACTGCAATTGCAGGGTGAACGTTTGATATCAAAGCCAGATTTCCCACTTATGATATGCTGCCCAAAGGTAAAGAAGTCTGGTCTAATGGCCTGACTGCATTGTTACAGATCTGTGCATCACTAACTATTCATGGGACAGCATGCTGGAACATTACATTTGCTAGTGGAAATCTATATATAATCATGTATGTCTTGATAAAAAGAGGTTCGGCTATTAAGTCATACATGTTTTATACAAAAAAAGAAGGAAAGAAATCATGCCCCATAAGTACAGAATTTTGAAAGGAAGCAATCCTGAACTAGTTTAGGGTCTGGGAACTAATTTCAGGGAGAACCCCAGTGGGCTGAGATTTCTTTGTTATACAGTTCCTTTAACAGGAAATACCAACTTTTCTTATAGGTTAACATGATATTCTATCAGCAACACATACAGTAAGGGACTGTGGTTCAGAAATGCTAGGTATATCAAAGGGGTCAATTATTAAGTAAAGGGTTTAGTCTAGATTTACCCCACATTTGTGTACAGCCTCATTGAAAATTCCTGCCAGAACCTAATAAAGCTGAAGATTGCAAACATGTTTTCCTTGTATATACCACTGCAAGTACCTGTCCAACACTCAGAAGTAGTAGTATGGGAAACATTGCAAGATAAGGAAGTAGGAATAGAGTACCATTCAGGTACAAAAATATTCTACAGATCGATAGAGCGATAAATGGCAGGTACCAGGGTAACAATCGCTTTGTAAATGTTAGAAGATCTATAAACTGTATATAGACAACTCTTATCTGAGAAGTTGGTAGCAAGCACATCACTAACTTCCCTCATAATCTCATATATTTGGACAGGTAGGCTAAGGAGAAGAGTGCACCATGCATAATCCGAATGAATTATGAAATTAGCTGTGGATGTTCAGAATTAGCCTGTTTCAATCCACAGCTGGTTAAGAAAATGTATTAACTGATTTTCTGTGAATTTGTTACATTATAAGATGACAGTTATTAACTTAAGACTTGGAACTGCAGGATATGTCCATCTGATGTCATTTGATGGAATGAGTGGCTGATTTTCTGTTCTCATATCTAATTTTGTACAGTCAAAGCTATATTAAAAGTTGAGGTCTTTCAAAGCTGAAATGCAAGAAAAAAATGATGCGAGGATTTCTCTTTACAGTGTAAATACTGGCGTATATGTAAGATGCACTGGCAGTAAGGCAGAACTGAGTACAACCTAAGATTAGAAGCAAGATATGAAAATAACATTTCAACTCTCCCTGATTTTACCTCAAAGTTTTGCCCCATCCTTGTAAAAATTGTAGATTTTCATTAAATCATTGAGGATCACAGTCAGTCAGTAATGCCAGACATTAAAGTTTCATGCTTCTTAGTTTTCAGAAAATGCAGGCTGATTAGAAATGTCATTATAGCTATATAGATATGTTATACTTTAATTTAACAACTATTAATTTTCTAAGTGAAGTAGGGTAATATATACAAATTGTCCCTGATTGTGATTCTTCATCCTCCTGTTATTTTTGGCTTAGTCCAGAATTCTTGAGCAATGAAGTTGGGAGTTGTATTATACCAATAGTTGGAAACGATAACCATTATGGCTACAGAGAGCTTCCTTCCAGTCCCTCCCATGACACATTGAAAGAAGGATCACAGCTCAACAGCTATTGAAAGTCTTGTCACATACAAGTAATTATGTCCAACAGGATGGTGGTATTGCACAATACTAGAACTCTCAAAGGAATTCTCAGGCCTGGTGCTATAGGTGGAGTATTTCACTCTCTCTGCATGTTCTGACATTCCCCGGTAGTGCCCACCCTGTGCAGTATTGTTGTTATGCTTGGAAAATGGGCTAGCTATATACTTTTTCATGAATGCTAATGTTTAAAATATATTCTTGCTTAGTATGTTGTTATAAAATAGTCCCTATGTGATGTGTAATATTGTTTTTGTAAAGTACAAACATTTCTGTTCTAAGTTAAAACATTTTGTCATTTCAAAACTTTAAAGAAACATGGTGTTTTTTTTAATTTATTTGTATTTTAAAAACTTTAATTTATTGCTCTGTGTGTGAGATTCAGTGGTTTGAAAGTGTTGTGTCATACTTCCCTATGAATCAGTGAAAAGCATTTAATCAAATACAAAGTATTCAATAAAAATCAGTCAGGAGCCATTATCCCATTTCAGCTATTATTAAAAAATACTGTATTTCCAACCTAATATTTCAAAGGGCAAATAAATAAACAAACAAACATAACTTTTTTGAAGGTTCAAACTGCCCTGTGCCCCATGTGAGGGTTTTCCCCATATAGTCCCTTTATTATTATTATTTTCACTCTGGGTTCACACCACCTCAGAGAAAGGACAGGAATGCGCCCTTTCCCTGTCATGGTGTAGTATCAAACAACTCTTATGCAATGCAATGTCACTTACAATACTGTAATATCATCCTACAGAGATATTGTCTGTATCTGGAACACACAAGCTAAATGACAAACTACTGTCTTCAGTAATGAAATGTAAATCTACCTTATACTACCTCCCCACACGCACAAAAATATGGCCTTTAAAATAAACAGTACAGTGATGAAAATGCATGCTTGACACTAACCTACCCCAGCACAAAAAGACTGGCATCTCATTGCTAACTATAATACTCTGAGACAAATAGCAAAATCAGTAGCAAAAACACTTTAAAGTCACGAAAATTGGTCCAGTCCAACAGTGATCAAAGCAGAACTAGCAAATTACATTTATAATAGTGGATATGAGTCTTTGAAGGGGAAACTGTATTGCATCAGCAGATTATAATGCCTACACTGAGCAGCTTTGGTTACATGAATATATTTTCAGTGTCATCACACTGAACAGAAGACAGGCTCATTTTCCTTTGGATAGCAATTGCATTATTTAAATTACATCTTTAAAAGTACCTACTGCAACACAGCAGAATTTTTAATTACTTTTATGTAGCTATAATATTTTGTTTTGATGTCTCCACTCATCAAACAGTTAAATCATTTTTTAGTATTTAAGGGAGCAAAAGATTGCATCTTGTACTCAGGAAAGCTAAATGTGTTTCTTGTTATGCGATACTTGGTAACTTACTCAGCCTTTGCCTTGTAAAATAGAACAGCTCTGCATGAATGAAGTGTTTACAAACTATTATATGTTTAATAAAAAGAGACTGTGATTAATGTAAATTCCCATACTTGATATTTAGTCTTACTGTGTAAAGCAGCTCCAAGTTGTAAAAAAGCACTTGTTGATCAGCTTCCCATGAGTCACATGGCAGGAATACATTATTTTTCACTCTAATGAACTCTGAACCCATATGGAGATTAGCCTATGACCTTCATTTGGAGTGATATGTCTGTTCAGTTTGTGTGTATGTTCCCGTGTGTGTGCGTTAATGGAGATTAGGCTTTGACTTTTATTGGGAGTAATGGTTCTGTTGAGTGTTTTGTGTGTGTGTGTGTGTGTGTGTGTGTGTGTGTGTGTGTGTGTGTGTGTGTGTGTGTGTGAGAGAGAGAGATACAGTGTGTGTGTGTGTGTGTGTGTGTGTGTGTGTGTGAGAGAGAGAGAGATACAGTGTGTGTGTGTGTGTGTGTGTGTGTGTGTGTGTGTGTGTGTGTGTGTGTGTGTGTGTGTGTGTGTGTGTAAACATTCATAGGATCATAAGATCTTAGGAGATTACTAGGCTTTCGAACCCGGAGGTCATTTCAAGCCTAGCCATTTCATCCCAATGTTATACCATACAAATGTTAGTTAATACCCAAGATTGCATTTAGTGATGACTGCCCATGTCCAGGAGGGTTGTGGGCACTATTCCTCATAAGAATTTACAAGGCCCTATCCACTCATCCAGGTTCCTTTGAACAGTGTCATAGAGGTGTTCTGCATCACATGAATAGGTAGCCTTATTAAAAAGACACTGCAGTCGCTGGAAGATAAATCTGTCCCTTCAGCATGTCCTGTTTAAGTCGCAGGCCATATTTAGGTTCCTGGAATGGGTGGCCCTAGTCCAGTTTGATTTATGGATATGCAGTAAGTTCATTAGGTTTTGGTCTGAGATTGCTCTGTAAGCCAGGTACAAGTCTTCCCTAAGAAGTCTCTATGATACAGAGTAAAATAACAGGAACTTTAGTCAGTTGGGGTACAGCACATGCTGGAGACCCTTGATCGTCTTTGTTAAAAACCTCTGAAGTGTCTCCAATTGCTTCAGGTGTTTTGGATGCTACATGCCGAATGGGGGGTTATACTCAATTATGGGCTGGATTAGTACCAAATATAGAGGGGTTATAGCCTATTTTGCTCTCAAGATGATGCCTTTACTAATCAAGTGAAGCCTTCCTTACTACAGTAGACACATGGTGGTCGAAGTTAGGGTTGCAGTCAACTTGTGACCCCTTGCCACTTTGTCGGTAATTTAATAGTGTGAAGGGACATTGTTTGTGCCGAAGACAATGATGATGCATTTCTTTGCATTCAGTCTGAGACTGTGACTAAGACACCAGTTGTTGGTCTGCTTAAGACCCATCTGGAGTATACTGACATCATTTGGGGATTCAGTAATTGCGCCCAGTTTGCAGTTGTCTACAGACTTAGTCAGCCATAACCCCTTAGTTTTGAACTGAACTTCGGAGAAGTATATACCAAACAGTAGGGGGGCCCAGCACTGACCCCTGTGACGCCCTGCTGGTAATAGGTCTGCTGGTTGATCTGGCATCACCTACTGTGATAGTGTGTGCCCTGTTTGTGAGCTAGTTAGCAACCCATCTAACAACAAAGGGGCTTACATTCATTTTGCTATGCTTATTGATAATGCCTGAGTGTGGGATTGTGTCGAAAAGCTTATGCCATGTGAAGGCATGCTGTGTGCACAGATCTGCCCTCATCAATGGCCCTGGTCACATTCTGGAAAAAATCCACAAGATTTAACAGGCAGATCTGCCCTTGACAAAGCTGAATTGGGTAGGATTCAGGATTTGGAGGTCACCTATGTCTTTATTTATGAGGTCCATAATGATACATTCCATGGCCTTACAGATGAGGCTGGTCAGACTTATGGGTGTCAGAGTTTGTAATTCCCTGGGTCCATTGCTAGGTCACCTTTGTGGAGGGGAATAACTGTTGCTGTTCTCCATTCCACAGGAACAAAGCCTGTGGTTAGACTATGATTGAAAAGACTAGATAATGGTGATGCTTGGAAAAGACAAATAGCCACGGACTCCAGAAACAGACAAGGACTCACTTTATTCCACAATTGAGCGCTTTTGTTCAAAGGTATCAGGACTTCTTCAGAATAAAAATCTAGCCAACACTCCATGCTTAAATACAAGAAACCCCTCCCATTTTTAAGAACACATGACTGACACGTTGCAAAAGCAATTAAAACAATAATATGGTTTAAACCACATGAACCATCATATCTAAACCAGCCAGGGAAACAGTATGTTACCATAAATTACAACTAGACTAATAAATGTACACTTGTTACATAAACATAGCTTTAAGTTGAAGAACACTACTAATAGAGATCTTATCACTGAGCCATGGAAAACCTGTGGCTTGAAATTGTAACTGCCATTTAATTTTTTTATATTCCAGGACTAAATCCGAGGGTCCACCTCTGTGACCCATATCCAAATGGTCAATAATAAATTTGAAATAATGTGTATTGAATTCTTTCATATGTTTAAATAATGCATTCTTTTTGTCACCCTTTTTGATACAGTACTGATGTTGATAATCCTTTTTCTTAACATCCTGATGGTCTTGCCTATATAAAACCCTTCGCAGACCTGACACTTGGCAATTTACCCAATCCCCTTACTTGCACAGTTGTACTTGGAAGTTAATTTAATGCTACCTAATTTATTTAGACTAATACTAGTCCATTCCATCACAAATCTACACTGACCACAATGTCCACATTTTGACATCACACCATCATGTCTAATTATGATTTGTTTCTCAATAAGTGTTTTTAAACAGGTGTTCTTTTTGTATACAATCGTAGGTTTAATTCCTACCCTGTCAATATTTCCTTGTTTCAAACTGAAAATATTCCAATTCTTATTCATAATGTCGTTAATTTGGTCAAAGTGCAAACCATTTTGTAAAATCAGGGCCCTACTGAAGTTAATGGTTTTTATTGTTGTTTGGGGGATGAGTTCTTTTCCTTTTTTGCCTAACAAAGGCCTATATACCCTTCTTTTCCTTTTTGTGATGACTTCTTTTTCAATGTTACCCACAAAGACCTGCAGATAGCCCCTTGCCAATAACAATTATTTTAAAACATTAGACTCTCTTTCAAAAAAGTTGTTACAACTGACCATACGTGCCAGTCTTATAAATTGCCTCTTCACCAATGCCTTCTTTTATGAAGGGGATATCAGCTCTCAAAGTGCAATAGGCTGTTAGAGTAAGTAGGCTTCCTATACAGTGTGGAAATGAATTTTGAGGTGGCCCTGTCTTCCATAATTCTTACATCTAGATAGCTGATGCTTTCACAGTTCGAATTCATTGTAAACTCCAAAAAGTCAGTGGACTTGTTGAAAAATTCGAAAAATTCATCTAACACCTTGATGGTGCTGTTCGAAAAATAATGATGTCATCAAGAAATCTACCATACATTTTCCAACACTGTTCAAATTTTGATGGAAAGACAATTGTCTTTTCCCAGTATGCTAACACCACGTTGGCAAAAATGGGGGCACATGCTGAACCCATAATGACTGGTGTTTTTTGTCTAAACAACTGTTGCTCATATAGGATAAAGTTGTTCTCTAAAATACATTCCATTAATGATCTTAAAGTCATGGCCCAGGTGTTGTCGATTTCACTAAATTGAGTCAAAGGAAAGAAACAATCGATCCCCACCTCATAAGGAATGGTTGAAAACAAATATTTTATGTCAGTGGTAACAAATATTAAATTCTCATCATATACTTCATCAGCTATTCTTTATATGAGTCTTTTAAGATAAATGTATGTTTTTCTAGCATTCCCTTGACAAACAAGTCAACATATTTAGCTAACGGATAGGTTTTTGATGCCTTAGCTTCAGCTATTGGATGGAATGGAGGTTTGTTCTGGGAACCAGCACAATAGTTACAGAAGAAAAGGATATCCACAACCAATGAAGCCTAAGGTAAAGCAATCTGAAAGGGCTAGCATCCTGCTAACAAAAATGTATTTTCCTTGCCAGAAAAAAACAAACAATTAGTATCTCCAGCTGTTTATTCTTTCACATCAGTGTCTTTTTTTAAAGGGCTGCCTAATGTTTCCTTCTTTTAAGGTTCTCTTTCTGTTGTAATAAGTAGATACCATGTTATCAAGAGCTGCTGTGTGTTTATAGGGAAAACATGTTTTCTAAAAGAAGTAGTTTTTTATAGAAAATTTCTAAATAGCCAATAAATTGCAGCACTTTAAATGGCATGTCCAATGTTCAATATTATGACAAGATACTACTGAATATAAATTAAGACTGAAGACTAGAACCCAACAGAATTCACTATATGAATTTTTAGAAGCATCAACATGCACAGAAATATAGACATTTGTACTGGAAGAACTGGTTGGTGATAACAGGAGGAAGTTAATATATCAAAATCAGACACCATGGTAAATTCAAGCAGATCCATGGACACATTCTTTAGTGACTTAAGCATTACTGATATTTAAATATGTAACGGTTTGTATAAACCTTTAATATGAGATTAAAAATATTAAACCTATAAATGACGCACAAGTCCCAAGGCAGTGTGCTGCCATTAAAGTAACTGCTGATTTTGTTTTGCATTATACTATGTTTTACAGCTGCTGATATTTTTAAATGTACATTGCATTCCACTTGTATATAAAACACCAAATTAAATATCTTCATAGCCTTTTTTGACTTGTTATATATTAACAATATGTTATATTAGTTGATCCAAAGCTTTGTATACTTGTTTCCTGTCTCAAACCCAGGCTGTGAATGAAAAGTATATTTGGATTAGCTAACCTCCTACCTGATTAGCAAATGGTCAAATAAAACAAGTCTAAATGCTTTCACTAACATCTAAACAGTCAGATGTTGTTCCAGAACAGAAAAGTTATTGCTGTCATATAGTTACAAATTGTAAGTGGGCACAAAAATCAGACTGTTTGGGGAAGAAGGCATGAAATGTGATGCCCCAGAAAAGTTAATGAAACTTTGAACTGAAATAGTGAATTTTGTTGACATTTAGCATGTTGGATTTTATTCATACAGGAAGAAGCAATATTCTGCATCATTACTTATACTCTTACTAACCAAGGAATGCACTGCACAACACAATTTGGCACAACTATACTCAAAGTGATTGCCTCTGTAAATACTAGACCTTGCATGTTCATATTAATAGTTTAAGCTACTAAAATCATATTAGTGAAAGGACAGAAATATCCAGCTACTGCTGGCTTTATGCTACCTGCTGCCCCCTTGTCTCCTCCTTCCATTTCCCTTGTACATGCACTGACACTATTCCAGCATAGTCCCTGTGAAGAAAACTCATAGACTCACCAGACTTATGGACTGTCACCATACAAAAAAGGGAATGGAAGAGCTGATAGCTGTGACAGTTCTGACTGCCTGCAATCTTTTAATTATCCTAGCCACTCCACTTGTATGCTCAGAATATGCCCACAAAGAGGAGTGCACAGGTGAGTGAGTGGGGAGTCTGCTCCTACATGGTGATCATTATTCAGCCTGACTGCCCTCATAAGCCATGTCAACCAATAACTTAAGGTATTATCCATTCCCTAAAAGTTAATTCTCATCCTTTCTTACAGAAATATGACAGGTTCCACTGTGATGTGAACTCAGATCGCTGGATTCAGAGTCCAGATTGCTAACCATTACACCAGAAAGAGATGAGCAAACAACACCTTTTCATTAGTACCCCTCCTCTGTTAGCTTCTCCATTGCCAATAGCTACTAACTAAATCTGATCATTTTGACTGTGGTCAAGATGTTAACCATGTAGTGCATAGAGCTGATGGTTAATGTTATTTAAGACATCCAGTACAGTGCAGTGCCAAATACTGGGAGTATTCACAAATGTGTGGTGCTTACATGGTTTTTAGCTGTACCTGGCTTCATGGACTGTGACTAAATATGTATCTCAGTCACATATTTTAGAAATGTCTCCATTAGAAGCATGATTCCATAGACAGAGAAGTGATGTATAGCACTGGGTGAAAATATGCCCATGTCGAATAGCAGCATGCAGTGCACCTACCTTCACACCTGGTGCCAAAGACCATCCTCACAGTGAAAGGGATGAACTTCCTCCTGCAGCAAAGCATAAAATACAAGAATCCAAGTCACAACAGACAAAAAACACAAGTTTTTACAAACCAAGTAAATACAATATGAGCCTAAGATGAGGAGGTGAAGCTACCTGCCACAATTGTTCAGTTGTGATACTGCCACAACAATTGCAAGAACAGACACACAGTTTAGAACCACATACATTCACAGATCAGAACTACACAGGTATAATTATTACTTAATATGACCACTGTCTTCTCATATTGCATTAATTGGTATATATCACAAAGTAAAATACATGGTCTGCAGGGCACCCATGAATTTCGTCTGTCTTAGAAACACCCATTTTAGGGCTCATAGTTCCACAGGTTCATAGGAGGTTACTAGTCTAGCAGCCCTAGAGCCTTTACAAGCCTAGCCATGTTAATCCCAACTATCCACATTTTTTTTTCGTACTTTGCAGAACGAATTTATGAAAAGAGCGGGTTTGTGATCAATACCGACTACCCCAGGGGAGAATTTGTGGTTTCCCTTCCAATTGTCTAGGTAGAATTTGAATTGGGTCAGTGAGGAGCTCTGTTTTACATGAATAGGGAGTCTATTCCACAGAAGTGTGAGTCTCTGGGAGACATATCTGTGTCTCCAGGATGATCTGTTAATGTCATAAGTTAGGTTGAGATCCCTAGAGCAAGTGCCTATTGAGCCATTTGACTTGCAGATGTGCAGCATTTCCATTAGAGCAGGGTTGGAGATTGCCCTATAGGCCAGGCACAAGTCGCTTCTCAGCAGTCTATAAGATAAAGAGTAAAGTGACAGGGAATTCAGCCTGTCCATGTAGGTCATGGTTTGGAGTCCCCGTATTTTCTAAATGGGAAAACTCTGAGGTCTCTCCAAGTGCTGCAGGTATCTGTTGAGGTATATGCAAAAGGATGTATTATACTCTATTAGTGGTCTGATGAGGGTCAAGTACAGTGGAGTTATAACATCCCTTGACCTGGATGCTATGCCCTTGCGTATGAGGTGCACTACATAGAAGACTTTCCTTATCACTGTAAAAACTTGGTGGTCAAAGTTCAGATTGCTATCAACCTGTGCTCCGAAGTCTCACACCACTTGGTTGGAACTCGGGGGGGGGGGGGTGCTGTCAATACTGTATTGCAATTTGTAGAGAATTCCATTTTCCCAAAGGGAATAATAATGCATTTTTTGCATTAAGTTTTAGACCATGGCTTTGACACCAATCATTTGATAGTGTTAGTCCTTCTTGTAATATGTTGACATTTTCCCAGTTTGCAATCATCAGCAAACTTGGTGAGCCAAAGGCCATCTACTTTGGCCTGGACTTCTGAGAAATAGATGCCATGCAGTAAAGGGCCCAGCACAGACCCCTGTTGTACTCCCCTGGTGATGGCTCTATTGATGGAAGTGGAGTCACCAATTTTGACAGTGTGTGCTCTGTCAGTGAGCCAACTGGATACCCATCTAGGAATGTAAGGGTTAATCCATATCTGGGAGAGTTTTTTAATGATGCCAGAGTGGAGAATTGTGTTAAAAGCCTTGGCAAGGTAGAGATAGGCTATGTACACTGTCTTACCTTCGTCCATGGCTTTGGTGACATTCTCAAAGAAGTCTACTGGGTTTAATAAGCATAATCTGTGAGACTTACTGTACCATTTCAACTATCCTGCCATTAACTGAGAAAACTACTCATGTACCAACACCTTTGCCCAACAGTTCTTGGAATTCATAAATTCCAGTGCCCTGGATCAACTAATCCATAGTCCCACCAGAGGCTCCAATATCCTAGACCTGGTCGTTACCAACATGGGAAATCAATGCTCCACACCTATGGTCACCCCCTCATTGGTCAGGTCTGACCATAAGCTAATCACCCTTGACATCCACATCCCTCACCCACCCCCCCAGTAAAGAAACCTCCGTAAAAAACTTCTCCATAGCCAACTTCATGCTACTCAAGTCAGAAGTGACAAAGTTTATGACACCCATGCAGACGGGAAATGAAAGTTCGACTGCTGAATCCTACACTAAGGCACTGTACGAGCACATCCACTTGTGCCTGAATTGTGCCATCCCAAATAGAACCAAGATGCTCTCCTCCAAAAAAAGGAAGCCAATCTGGTGGTCCCCTGCCATAAACAAACTTTGCAACAAAAGGAAGAAACTGTTGCAGAAAAGAGGAAAATCCCAGGATGCAAAAAAACTCCCTTACCAGCCTCAGTAAGAAGCTGAGATCCCTCATAAAATCCTCCAAATCTAGTTACGAAAATAAAATTGCCAAAGATTCCAAAGACAACCACAAGGCATTCTATAGCTATGTCAAGAATCTAAATGGCAATGCTCAGATCAGCTCTGAGCTACAACAGAATGGCATTACATATACTGATCCCAAGGATATTGCCAATATCCTGGCAGATCGATTCAGTGCCAACTTCACCCCCCCTCTCACCCCCTAAAGGGCTCATCTCAGTACCAAAAGATTGCCAAATTCTGGTAATAATGGCCAGACAGGTATAAAGCGCAGACTCCAAAGCTAAGAATACAACATCCATAGGACCAGATGACATCCCGGGCTGTGTACTACATGAACTACAAAATTAACTGGCACCTCACCTAAGTGTCATGTTTAATCATAGCCTCACCTCAGGCTTCATGCCCACTGAGTGGCGCACAGCTACAGTTATCCCACTTCACAAGGGGGAGCCACCTTGGATCCTGGGAACTACCATCCCATCAGTCTAACGAGCCTGATCTGCAAGAGAAGGGAACGTATTATCATGGAACTTATAAACAAAGACTTTGGCAACCTTCAAACATGGGACCCCACCCAGTTTGGGTTCGTGAAGGGACAATCGTGTCTCCTGAACCTGATTGACTTCTTCAAATCAGTCTCCAGAGTTGTGGATGAGGGTAAGGCAGTCCACACAGCCTATCTGGACCTTGCCAAGGCCTTCAACACCATCCCCCACTCTGGAATCATAGATAAACTTACTAAGCTGGGCATTAATCCCTACATCACTCGATGGTTTGCCAGCTGGCTTACTGACAGAACCCACACTGTAAAAGTAGCTGACTCCAAATCCAGCTCCAGACAAGTGACAAATGGAGTACCTCAGGGTTCAGTCCTGGGACCGCTCTTGTTTGGCATCTACTTCTCTGAAGTACAGGCCAACACTAAGGGACTCTGGCTAAAAAAGTTCGCAGATGACTGCAAACTGGGAGCCATTATTGAATCCCCAAATGATGTGGATATAATACAAAAGGACCTTACAGAAACAGATGCTTGGTGCCAAAGCCATGGGCTCAAGCGCAATGCCAAGAAATGTATGGTTATCCCCTTTGGGAAAAAAACATGTACCCATGAATCACCACATAGGTGGCAGTACACTAAACACTGAAAGTGTGATAAGAGACTTAGGGACACAGGTGGACAGTGGTCTCACCTTCAATAACAACATCACCACAACAGTCAAGAAATCCTTCTTTGTGGCACACCTCATCACTAAGGGCTTTTCATCCAGAAAAAAGGAGGTAATTGTCCCACTGTAATCATCCCTCATTAGACCCATTATAGAATACAATGCCCCATTTGGAATGTACCTCTCAAGACATCTGCAACAACTGGAAAGGCCGGAGAAATACCTCACTAAAAGAATCACATGCCTAAAGCAGATGCCCTCTGCTAACAGTCTAAAAAAACTCCAGCTATACTCTGTTGCAAATCGTCTACTCAGGTGATCTCTGCTTAACATACAAGGCCATGTCAAACCCAGAGCTGTTGGACATGCTACACTTAAAGAAATCCCAATCCCTCAGAACCACACACTCCAAGGATCTAAACCTTGTCATTACAGTGAACAAAACATGCTGGAGGGATAGGTTCCTGACCCAGGGACTCCCCAGACTCTGGAATAGGCTGCCCATATTGTCGAGCAGCGCTCCTTTTTGGCCCTCTTCAAAAGGAACTTTGACGATTGGATGGGAAATGGGAAAATCACCCCGGGGATCACGTCAGTCACCCTGCTAGACAGGGGTCCAGGGAAATAAATATTGTGGGATGAAATGGCCAGGGAATTGTTATGGCTAGGCTTGTATAAGGCCCTAGGGCCGATAGCCTAGTACTCGGGTTCCTATTGCGTGATCGAAAATTGTAAACGGTGAACGAATATTGAGCGAACCCGATTGGTCAAAACATTGCATGCATTACATGGAAATCGCCGTAGGGAATATTTTCCCTTTACTTCAATGCAGTGCAATCTCACAGTAGGAATATTTAAGTAGCAGGGGTCTGGGGGTGCAGGGGGGTTTGCCCTCCTGCCTACAGCATTTAGGTAAGTATAGTTTTTTATTTTTATTCTTTTATTATATTTTCGAAATTTCAAACATCACTCATATGATGTCGACCATATGGTGTTCGATGTTTGAAACTTTCGAAAATATAATATAGACCCTTTTACTAACCTATGAACCTATGATTATCCTTGGCTAGGGATGCAATTTTAGTTTAATAATTTTTCTTTAGAAGACTTTACAAGATTTCTGATTTTCCTGTTCATGCTTAGCAGGGAACTCTTCTTCTGCAGAGTGATATCCCTCTTGCTTTTTTACAACAGTTTCTTCCTCTTGTTATATAATCTGTTTATACTTGAAGTCCACCATGGTGGCTTGTTTTTATGGGAAGACCTGGTTTTGATATGGTGAGGTATAGCAGAGTTTATGCAGTTACTTAAGTGGTTGTACAGGGCATTTGTGTACACTTCTATATAGTGATCAGTGGTGTCTGCGATTGCGGGTGGTATGAAGCTTTTTATACCATCGCTTAGTAAGCTGTAGTTAGCTTTGGTGAAGTGTTTTTATAATGTTTGTTCCTGTGAGGGTGTCAGTTCCAGTAGTTACTTCAAATGAGACTGATTTGTGGTCTGGCCTAACCAGGGCAGGCAGCATGCATGGGGAAGTACAGTAACACCCCATGTTGGTGAGTACTATGTCCAGAACATTAGAACCCCTAGTGGGAGTGAGGCTGTCTGTTCCAGAGTATTTGTGTTAACAAAGTCCAGGAAGCTCTGGATGAGCATGTTTTTGCTAATGTATGTCTCCCAGTCTATGGAGGTATTGTTGAAATCTCCCATGACTAAGGTATTGGGCTGTATGGCGAGAGATTCCAGTAAATTGAGGTAGGTGGTGTGCTTATCCTGGTTCATGGTGGGGGATCCATAGCTAGCAATGATGTAGTATGGTACTTTCCCAATAGTTAATTGGACATGGAGCAGTCTGAGAGAGTCATGCTCTTTGACCAGTCTCGAAGTGTATTTGGTTTTAATGAAGATGGATATAGTTCCACATTTGGTTCCTTCATACTCATTTTGAAGTCTCAGTGTGTAGAAGGCATTGTATCCTTGCACAGCCGGGCTGCTCTCAGTGGCTTTGAACCATGTCTCGGTAACTGCACAGACATCAGAATTCTCCAAGGTGAGGAGTGCTTCCAGGGAGCGCAGTTTCATGTTTAAACTCCTAGCATTAAGCTGCATGACCCTGAGTTTGTCTCAATTCAATTTTATTACACTGGAAAACTTGTTATTTTGACATTGCCTAAAAAGACATTATGGGGAAGGCAAGAGCCTTTGCAAGTATCTGAAAGCCTAGGGGGCAGGTGCAAATCATCTCTGGCAAAGCAGCAAAGGTCTAACACCCATATCCTCCCAGGCTGCCAGATACTGGATCCCCCTAGACTGACACTAGAAGTTGAGCCAATTGTTGAAGTCATTCATTTTTTGTTCATACTGTGGCATCATCCTGGTTGAGAGTAGGACAATGCTTAGGGCTAGGGACAGGAACATTTTTCATTCTTTGGAATGACTCATTTTTCATTCTTTGGAGATGACTCGGTTTCTGCAATTGTTGGCTGCAGTTACATGAATCAGTGTTTCTCAGCCTATGGAACGCCTGTCTTCTTTGTGAGTTGCAGTGCTATTCTTGTCTCAGCCAGTAGTACAGGTTGAATGTACTCCCAGTGCAGGTAATCTCTTCTATACCTGGGATACAACTTAATCAGGTGATGCAATATGAGACTTGTTTTCTTCCAGCTTCTTGAGAAGTAAATGCTCTTTTTACCCTTGAGCATTATTGTTCGAGGTTCTAGTAGCTTACTGTATTTTTCTTTTCTAATTTCACAGCAATGTGTACAAGTTAGAAATGTATAGTTTCTGTTCACTCCAAGAAAGACGCCTTTAGCAAAGAGTTATCATTTTTTAGTTTATTGAATGATTACTCTTTCTTCAAACTGGAGTGGCTTCAGAGTGAGAATAAATAAGCAAGTGTGATAAGGACGGCTTCACAGGTAATGAATGTGTATTGACTGTGACTTTGTTGGGAACAATATCCTTGCTTGAGAGGTACTGCTTAGGGCATATATTACAGCATACTACAATGTCCATAGGGGCTTGCTTCCTGCAAAAATGCTTCTGGAAATATGTTAAGTGCTGTTTTGACTGAAATCCGCTATTACTCCAGTCCACATGTTTCATTCATTTCTATGCTCAGATTAATGGGTTTCTTTCAATTATGACGGAGGGAATTGTTTAAAAGTTTTCTATATTTTGATCAGAGACAACATTTTGCGGCGCAATTGAATACTGTCGTCACCTCACAACAAAAGGCTCCCCAGTTCAATTCTCAGCCAGGGTACCTTCTGCACAGATTCTGAATGTCCTTCCTGTGTTCGTGTGGGTTTCTTCCCACATGTCAAAGACATGCAGTAGGTGGATTGGACACTCCAAATTGGCCATGGTTGTAAGAGTGTGGTGTAGAAGAACTGCTGTTGCAGCGCTAGCCACCTGGTGGTGTAACCTTTGGCTCTAGATCATTGTCACTGTTGAAATGACAGCCTGACCCCATTTGCTGAAATGGGAATAAAGGGATATGGATGGATGGATTGAGATAACATCACTTTATAGGTCATGACATTTATTTATTTATTTATTTATTTATTTATTTACTATTTTACTATGAAGGCTAAACTGATTTACTACACTATTACATGTTAAAGACAAACTTAATGAGGAGGTTATGCTTATTGCAGTAAAACCTGAAATAAACCATTGGTGTACAAAGTTATGTAAACAGGTATATGCAACATAAAAGTTCTAAAATATCTAGTTTACTGATCATGTCAGCAATGCGAAGTGTTACGTAATGCAACTGTATGTCAAATTTGTTATAAAGTGATGAATAATTCTTCCTGGAAATACACAATGCATTACAATTAAGAATGGAGCGTTTGTATGTGTATATAGAAACACTGCAAATGATGGAAATCACAACCCATCAAAAAATAACTGTAGGTGAAACACCTATCACTCATCACTATTCTATGACACTAAAGTTGGTTATTCTGAGTAAGGGTTGTAGAAGGCCAAAACTTCTCACACGGAGGAATTTGATGGATGCAAATCTACTCCAAAACAATTTATCCAGAGGGGTACAGTGCAGCTTAGAAAAGTGTTCCACTAGAGATTATCCTTGATTAATGCAAATTTTATTTTTAACAAAAACTTACACACACACACACACACATATATATGTATATATACGTGTGTGTGTGTGTGTGTGTGTGTGTGTGTGTTTCTAAGTACTGGGAAAAGAAGACGAATATTAAGAAGTAGTAAGTAACATAGTGGGCCTGAAACAGGATGTTTAGGTACTATGAAACTCATCTGATGGAATTCTGTAGTTCTAAGTAATTCATAAAGCTGAACAGTTAAAAATAAAATTAAGGTATGAAAGTATGGATTGTAATAAGCTGAAAGCAATATATTTTTTTCTGCTGATAATCGAATAAGGTAATACACAGTAAGCATGTAAAAGTAAGCAATGATGTGCTCAAATTTTCAAAGTTAAACTGAAAGCAGAACTAGAGCAGAGCACTTATGAAGAGTGATGGATCTGAAGTATATAAATGACAGTTTCAGCAAAGTTATGTGAAAGCAAGCTCAGAAAAGGGACAGCAGGATGAAGACATAACAAGCAATACAAAGTAATGCATAAAAATGTTAACTGCATAGTAACACACTAACTAATAATGGTTCACTGATATGTTTTAGCAAAGTAGAGTTGAAAAAGATGAAGTAATAGACTACTGCAAAAAAAAAGCTGAATTGGTAAGAGTGAGAAATCGCTCATTACTTTGCATTGTAATAAGTTTGAAAACATTTTCTTCTTACCAAGTGCTTGTGTGGTATCTGATTTAAAAAGTTATGCTGGAATACTTTCCCTTTCTTTCTGCTAAGAAATCTCTAGTGAAGCAGTCTCTATAAAAAAGGACATGGGAACCTCCAAACACTGAATCCATCCCAGTTTAGCTTTGTCAAAGGAAGGCCATGCTTACTGAATCTGATGAAGTTCTTTGAAAAGGTCACTACGGCAATGAATGAGGGGAAAACAGTGCATACTGCCTACCTAGATTTAGGTAAAGCATTTGATACAATACCCCACTCAAGCATTGTTAACAAACTTACAGAACTAGGTATAAACCCCTTTATAACACACTGAATAGCTAGCTGGCTCACTCATAGGACCCAGGATGCTAGAATTAGTGAGGTCACCTCCACAAAGAGGCCAGTCAGTAGTGGAGTCATCCAGGGCTCTGTGGTAGCCCCACTCCTCTTTGGTATCTACTGCCTGAATATCAAAACCAATGTCAAAGGTCTCTGGCTAACCAAGTTCACAGATGATTGCAAACTGGGAATGGTCATTAAATTCCCCTAAGATGAGAACATCCTTCAGGAAGGTCTAACACAGACAAAAGCTTGGTTCCAAAGCCAATGCTTAAAACTCAATACCAAGAAAAGCATTATAGCACCTTTTGAGAATTCTGCCAGTCCCAGGTAACTACACTATGAATAAAACACCACTAAATGTTGATTCAATAGCCAGGGATCTGGGACCTCATATACGTAGTAACCAGATCTTTGACCAACATATCCCTAAGGTAGTAAGCAAATCCATCTATGTTGCTCACCTTATAAGCAAGGGCATGGCATCTAGGTCTAAAGAGGTCATCATACCACGGTACTCGGCCCTCATCAGACCCATCATAGAGTACAATGCTCCCTTCAGTAGTTACCTGACCAGACATATGCAATAACTGGAACGTCCACAAAAGTTTCTTGCAAAAAGAGTACAGGGAGTAAACACAATGTCCTGGACTGATCACCTGAAAGCCTTGTTTCTTTACTCTGTATCATACAGACTTCTGAGAGGTGATCTTTACCTGTTTTGATGAACCTTTTGCACATCTACAAAACAAACAGCATTAGAACTACTAGATTAAAAGACCTAAATTTTGTTTACGACATAAATAGGACTTGTTAGAGAGACAGATATGCCTCTTATAGAATTCACATTCTCTGGAACAGACTCCCCATCCATGTGAAGCAGAACTCTGCCTTATCCCTATTTAAGTGCAAATGGGACCAATCGATGGGTAACTGGAATATCACCCCTGGTCTGGCACTTATGTCTCTGACGGACAGAGGCAGTCAGTAAATCACCCCTGATAAAAATTTAATTTGTGTCACATATGGGTTTTATGACTAGGCATATAAGGGCCCTAGTTGTCGTTAGCCTAGTATACACCTATGAATCTATATAAATATTAATGTAGTGCTCTAGGATCTGTCCATTGCATTGCTCAATATCAATTAGCTGCGTCATGCTGATGAGCTCCTCAAGAAAGCAAGACATCAACATGGTGGGCAGTACTAGGTCCAATTAAAATGCATTGACAATATATTGTTAATAATGTGCTGTTTCACTGAAATTTTCATTAATGTGGGAAATGCGTGTGTATATATCCCATGACATTGTGCACTTTGACATTTTAGCAAATATTGTGGGTCACATCATCCTGACCAGGAAAAAAGTGAAAGAGGAAGGAATGCTGCAAAGACAGGACTGTTTACATTATAGCCTAAGAACTACGTCAGTAAAGCTGGTGCAGAAAAGAAAAAAACAACACAATACATGACATGATTGTGAATGATGTAAGACTGATAGTGAAAAAGGCTTACTGGTAAATGAAAACTGAGTGAAAACAAGCACATGGATAATGGGGGATTGCTGTCAACAGTGAGGAAATGGGACTGCAAAATGGTGGCAAGATAAGTTTAAGGTTGTGTAAAGCTCTGGGCAGAGTGGGGTAGATAACTAGATAGCCATTTGTATAGGAAAGGTCCACCTACGGATCATGTCAGGTGCATGGCTAAATGGTGGCAAGATAAGTTGAAGTTTGTGGAAAGCTCTGGGCAGAGTGGGGTAGATAACTGGATAGCCACTTGTATAGGAAAGGGCCATCTATGGATCATGTCAGGTGCATGGCTATCAAATTTTGAATAGGCATAGATATAAATATGTTCCCTATTGCAAACATGAGATTTGTAATTGTGAGTCTTTCAACTTTGAAAAATAAAGCTGTATATAGAGAGAAAACATATTAATTTCAAAACACGTATTGCTATGATACTTCTGCTTTGAGGTACACTCAAACTTGGGGGAATTTCACCTTCCAGCACTCAACTAATTATATGTAATAATTTCAAGACCACTATTCACTGGAGTAAGAGGAATATTTTGAAGTGTCACAGTCTTAGACTTTGTATATATGCTCAAATTTTTATAAGATTAGTCTCTGTTATGATGTTTGTAATTCTGGGCCTTTTAACAGGGATCAATGTAATATCATAAATAAAGAGACTTCTTACTTATTTAGCTTAAGGCAGAAAGGGAAGCAAATAAGAAAGAGAATTCTCAGACTTAGGCTGGAGTGAAATAAATGACTACTTTTCTTTACCTATAAATGCTTTTCTATTCTGCAGTCTGATTTCTCATTTTGACCTTCGTCCATTTTAAAATGGGGCTACATTAAATCAAGTTAAAGAAAGCAGGGACTGAGAGAAAAAAGATAAGATATTTATTGCAAGGTAGAAAGAGACACACTGGCATACAACTTGGAAGAAGTTTGAAGACTTCAGAAGGTAATGAAAACAGGAAATTGGTGGAAGAAAAAGAACTGGCTAAACAGACAAAATGTAAGAGTTTAAATAGTCAAATAAAAGATAAACAGAAAAATACTTAAATTGTCAGATAAAGTGCACATACAGATAGATATGGGTGTGATTAAAAATAGACTGAACCTGTTTAATGGGGTAATAGCATGGTTACTGTTATGAACTTAGATAAAATTCATATATGTGTCAATCAACAAGATCTTCATATGAAAAAGAAAACAAACGAATTAAAAAAAACAGCCTGGTCCATTTGATATAAGTGGGGAATAGGTGTCTGCTATGATAGAATCAAAGTATTTTTCAAAGTTTGTTACAAACTAGCCAGATAACTTGGGAAACAATGAGGAAAGACCAACATTTTGTCCTTTTAATTCATTTTGGGATGATACACATTTTTGATACTTTTATTTAGTATTTTTCAGTGTTATTGCATAGATAAATGAGTGTAGTAATGTTAATGTGACAACCCACCTCTGCCAACCAGTAATCAAGGAGCCTCAATCATCACTACTGGCAATAGTGGAGGATGTACACTGGGACGATGACAAGTACCCACATAGTATTTCCAGATGCAGCTCTCTGCATCCAGTGCAATTTCCTTTAAGAGCACAAAGAGACCACAGTCAGTCCGGGGCTGGTTCCTCTACCTTCCTACAGATCACCCATAAGACTCCCCACTGGCACAGCTATAGAGGTGAGATCTCAGCTGAATGACTAAGCCAAGACCTCCAGCACTCTCTCTGTCAGACCAGTGCTTCATGTCCCTGCCCAAGTAGCTGACACACACACTCTTTGAGGTTTTATTTACATACACACACACACACACACACACACACACACACACACACACCTGTGAAAGGCTGGCACAGGTTTACTAGTTATGCCCCCTTCTGCCTAGACTATAAGTTAGTTTTTACTGCCATCAGTCACTCCAGCCAGCTACCTTAAGGCCCTTAACAAATGGTGTCCAATCTTACTGTGTAATATTAATATTGACACAAATGGTAGTTTGACCAAGAGCAAGACTATTATGAGTGGCCCACAGAGTGATACCAAATAGACAAGCAAGTACTCTCAAAACTTAAATATCTCTACACAGGTCAGCCACAATGAAAGGTTTAAACATATTTAATAATAAATAATAAAAGAAGAAGACAATACTAAATATCTACTTACAGTGACATAAACGTTCAAAACCACAGGACATATTTAAAACAACATTGCAGTCTCAAATAAAGAAAGAAAATATCTAAACTAAGCTTTACTACATTTCTGACTGTATCTAAGAAAATTACTATACTCTAGAAACTTTTTCCATTAGAGCAAGGCAGCTGTGTGGTGAATGGTTCTTGTCAGGTCCAAGACAGAATACAGAATCCTCTGTTTCACTAAGAGACTTCTCAAATTAATATCTAAAATACTACTTCTGGGATAGCTTGCAGAATGACATACTTTCTTGTCATCTGACTGCTAGTTCCCAGGCCAAACAACCATTGATAAAGCTAGCAGTATTAACATCTACTTGTAAAAATATACAGATAAGGGCTTCTCCTCAGATCTCTGGCAGATTCTGGAAGTCAAAAAAACAATTGCATTGCTTTCAAGACTAGTAATTAATTCACCCTAAAAATAATACAGAAAGTTTCCTAGTACAGACATTGTGTCTCTTGCTGCATTGAAAACTGAAAGATACCATCTTTTATGGCCTAGCCATAAAGTAATTTAATTTCAGTTATTTTTCTAAAGTTAACCTCTTATATTCCAGTTTCCACTGTTAAAATATATACATTTAAGCAGCCACAATAGTGCATGTACATCTCTGTTCTCTTCCGGCAGAGCACTCTTTAGAGCTATTTTAAACACAAGCATTTTGCCAATACCCTTTTCAATTAACACATCTGAACAAGCAATTTGATATACACATGACATACACTTCTAATACATTTGTAGCACAAGCATCTTACACAAATCATTTCGATATTCACCACTGACATATAATTATTTACAAAATTCCAGCTAGCTGGGCTGGTAGTATCTTCTTTCATCAATAATAGTTAATATAACTGATGATTTACTAATGTGGACTAAAGAAGAGCATGGGTGAGGCTGCTTGAGTTACTAAAGCAAATGAAATAGAACATTCTCAAGTTGAATAGAAGTAAAATAAATCAAATTACAAAGCTGAAATATATCAGTCATTTCCTACTTTATGAAGCCTGAAACCAGACACTGAGAAAGCATTCATATAATTAAATGAAATGAAGCAGCATTCCAAATATATCAGCTATATGTTTGCCAGTAAAGCAATTGTTGTGTCTTGATGGAGAAAGTTTGCAAAGTACAAGCAGGAAAATAACTTGAAAATGTTTAATCACTTAGTAACTGAAGTATCTTCACTGATGTATTTTGACATGAAAGTGTAATTCCATTAAAAGTAGTTTCTAAACAATATACAAATGGTACCATAAAACTGCAGAAAAACAAATAATTTCCTAATGGGTATGAGACAGGAAAAGGGATGCATAAGGCAGACATGCTGAGTCACTCACGGTTGCCAGAACATCCATATTTGCTTGGTGATAAGATGTAAATAAACAAAACTATTCCACAGTTGCCTATGACCAAAAATAAGTTTAAATAGTTTCAGAAGTGTACCAAAAATTATCTGAGATGCAGGTACATTAGAAAGTGGCCATTAGAGTATGATGTAAAAATAAATTTTCTGTGATGAAAATATACTGCCATGTTTTTCTTTTAAACAAAAGATGAATTCCATGCAATGCTTGATTTTCAAGGCTGGCAAACTAAAGTATGTGATAAGCTATGGAAAGAAATAGCAAGAACCCACAAGTCATATACAGGAATTATAAAGTATTAAGAAAACACAGACACTGGATCGTAGACTTGATGTAATACCCTTTACTGGACCAACATAAGATTTGCAATTACTTGAACTTTTGAGCTGGCAAAAGCCCTTCATAGTCAATTATTACGTTACAGATGTACAGTGCTTAAAATCTACTTACACAAAGAAAGGGAAACACATAATTTATTTCCAAATAGCTAAAAAAGACACTTGAAAAGTGTTGGTGTGGATTTTTTTTTAGCTTTGATGATTAGTATGAATTTAGACCTCAGACACAAGTGTGTGTGTGTGTGTGTGTGTGTGTGTGTGTGTGTGTGTGTGTGTTTTACTGTATGATCCTAAAACTGTAGATGAGTAGGTCATGCCTTGCTATAAAAATCAAAGTTGTGCATGTTACATTACATTAGAGTCACCGTTTATTTATCAAAGAAAATAACAGCTTGAGAGACTGTTCTGACACTTAGTGAGAAAACAAAGCACAACACAAAAAACATGAAGGGAGATTAATTACACCCAGAAAAGGAAAATGAGAAGTTATGAATTGCAATTTGTAAATCTGTCCAAACAAGCAATCTCTGTGAGATAGATGCTCGGACAGAAAATTTGAATTTGAAATAATGTCCACTTTACAGTAAGTGATGTGTTATGAGAAAGACATAGAATATCAAGAGAATAAGATATTGTGTTAGAATTTATAAAAGATGTGAGCACACAGTACAAGAGACAGGCTACAGAAGAAAAATGTGTTGCCATGTCAGTCTAAGGTTCTGAGAGAGATCTCTGAAAAGCAGCAGTATTAGATAAAGTTTTGTTATACAGATAAATAGTTTAAACATTAAGGCCTTACTAACTGTTTAGTTTATCATTTTTAAAAACAAACAAGGCAGTGGTAATCTCCAAGAAACAGTTTCTGTTAGCACTTTCGTTGAAAACAGTAATTCAACTTCTTCAGACAACAAGTACAAATGATTCATTCCTTATATAATGGCTAAAAAGTGACATCACATATTAATTATTCAATTAACAATTAAAAAGACCTAACCACATTTCTATAAAAATTAAAAATAAAATCAAGCTTCTGTAATATAATGTAAATCAAATATAAATTGCTATCTCCTAAATCAAAAAACATGTATCATGGAATGCATTAATAGTTCAGAATACAAACTATCTATCTCTCAAGTGCCTTTAGTTTCAAAATACATTTTAAAGAACACTGCTCATTAAGTCCAGGGAAAACACAGGCATTAAGTCTAAGTTGCCATTATAATGCTCTTTCTTCCAAGTACAGCTGCCATGGGCCACCCCTTTTGTCTTTCATCACTTGCTTGATGACTATATATACAAAAGTGTGTCTCTCATTTCCCATGGCATGTCTAGCTAAAGCATTAGTAAAATGTATTTTACTCATACTGTCCTGGTGCTCATAAATTCTTTCTTTGAAGTGCCTTTTGGTCTTTCCAATGTAGAACCCAGAACAAAATTGGCAAAAAACAATGTAAACAACCCACAAGCTCTCACAGTTGAATCTACCCATTAAATAATAAACTCTATTTGAAATAGAAAATCTGTTAGAAACCTTTATAAGATGACAAAATCTACAACATCCATATTTATACATGCCAGACCTACTGGTATGTAATTCACTCCTGTTTTCTAATAAGTTTTTGATGTTGTGGCCACATCTAAATAGCATGCCTGGTTCAGTACCAATCTTTTGTCTAAATGAAGAATCCTGCATAAGTAGTACCCAATGTTTAGCCAGAATATTTCTTAAAATTTCAGCATCCAAAGAACAGGGAGTATTAAATTTTAATACATGATTAGTATTACTATCAGAGAATGAGGTATGTGCCTCATTGGAAACATCTACAATGTTGGTATCAGTATCTATCAGTTCTCCCTTTAAAAGGGTTTAAACCAACCAATCACTCTTTTAGTAACTACTTCATCAATAATAGCTGTTAATAATTCAATGGGATAGGACCTAGCCAGAAACATGGCTTTCAAATGTTCACACTCAAGTAAGAAATCATTTTCAAGAGTGACCATTCTGGCTGCTCTCACTAGCTGACCTTTAACCACCACCTTCTTCTGATGGAAGGGCTGGTTACTCTCATAGTGCAAAAAACTGTTAAAATAAGTGGCCTTTCTAAAAATTTTGGCCACATATCTCAAATTGATGGTGTCCTTAAATAGGAAAACATCCAAATAAGAAATATGCTCGGTCCCAAATTCAAAGGTGAAATCTAAAAATTCAGTTAACTTGGAGATTTCCTCCACAAACTTCAAAGCCTGATGACTGTCAACTTTAAAAAATAATAAAAATGTCATCCAAAAATCCAGTATACCAGACATGTTCCTTGCAAATATCACATTAAAATAAATGTTCCTCTTCCCAAAAGGCCATTACGCAGTTGGCAAAACTCCCCACACAGGGGGAACCCATTACTATCCCGGATTTCTGAAGGTAATAACTATCTTTGAAAAAGGTGAAATTATTTGAAAGAATGATATCAAGTAAATACTTTATTAAATCAATTTCATCTCAAGGGGCACCCTTTCTGAGTAGGAATTCTCTTACCCATTCAATGCCCAAAGCCTGTGGAATTACAGTGTTCAAATCCCTGATGTCAGTTGTTAGAAAATTTTATCCAGCATCAAAGGTCAAGAAATTTAAACAATTCAAAAAGTCCCAGCATATCTGGAGTGCAACTTTTAAGTATTTCTTCAATAAGCTGTCGACATACTATAGGACGAAGGGGTGGATTTAATTCATTTTTGTGAATTTTCGGGAGTTCAAATATAGTCGGGGTTACAGGGGCTAATATATTTATGTAATTAAAAACATCAACGTCAAGTCTAGAATCAATAAATAAAACATTAATATATGATCTAATACGCTGACAAGCCCCACTGAATTCATTCAAAGAAACCTCAACATAAACAACAGAATTAAGTATATCCAAAATCTTGTTGTTATAGTCACTTTCATTCATGAAGATTAAACCCCCTCCCTTATCAGGCTTTAAAACTTTAACACCAGCATGTCTAAGCTCATTCAAAGCATCTAATTCAATACCTGAAATATTAAAATCACAAGCATGTTTCCTATTAATCAATGCATTCCTAATGTCTATTTCACATAATCTTTCGAATACAGCAACATTGTCCTGTAAAATAGGATTAAACACACTTGATACATGTATATCACGAGGCATAGAACAATTATTACCAAACAAAAACATTAACTTTAGTTTTTGGGTGAAAATTTTAAGGTTCAATAAAGTGACTGCTAAGTCAGCTCTTTTAGATGGCACAAACAACAACCCTTTAGCCAAAAGCTCAACAAGTGCAGGAGAAATTTCATACATTGAGAAATTGTAGATTTTAAAGTCACCTGTTGAGTTCCTTAAGATATGTAATGCAGGCAGCGTATTATCTGTGTCAACACCAGGACCAAATAAATCCTCACCCTGAGTCACTACCTCCTCCACCTATTCTTCCTCTGTCATTTGCTGTTGGAGTAACGAACGTTTGACTAATATGCATTTTGTCACTCTGCATTCTAAAACCCCTGATCCCTGGTTTCATTATTGTTGGTATTAGTATTAGTGTTAGCTGTACACTCCTGTAGCTGTTCGCTATGTCTCATGTCAGTTCTGATGTTCTCATGAATATTCATGTCCTCCTCTGTTTTGGGAGATACCAATGACCCATCTAGAGTGTTCAGTGTGTTGTTAATGGTCACAGAAGCACGGGAATTAGTTGGATGGAGATGAGCTTTCCCATGCAGATAATCCAACCTATTGTTTCTTGGAGATTACCACTGCCTTGTTTGTTTTTACTTGGTTTTATTTGTTTTATCATTTTTAGTATTCTGACTAGAATGTTACTTTATGTGAAAATAACTATCTTCTTGTCATGATGAAAACACCGGTGCTAAAACACAAACACCAGTTGTCTTACAATTACTGTTAACATTTTGAAATAGTCAGCACTTTGGATTCAGAGTAAATTCACAATAAAATCATACATTACCAGAAAAAGAAACATCTGTTGCTGATTAGTACACCTTATATTGTCCATTTTTATTTACTCAGATGACAAAGTTCCTAAGTGTTATAGTGACTGATAAAACCAATATCCATATTCAAATCACTGACTACCAGCCTGAACCACTGAATTAGTTTAACCTCCATTGTCCTTTCTTTAAAAGGTGGAGGGAAATGTCCTTGAAGATCCAGCTGTCAAACCTGGTACAGAATGATTAGACTAGGAAAAGTGTGCTGTTATTGGTTGTCAGTCATTTTGCTTGTAAATGGGTGTCTATGGTATGAAGTGTAGAGAACAAACTTGATATATATTATACCAGGCAGGAATGTTAGTATAAGTAAAGGAGGAAGTTCAGAACCATATATTTTATAATGTTTATCTTAGTAACAAACTAACAGAGTAGATGATTTCTTATTCGGTACCAGGAAGGTTTGCTTCATTTTCAAAACTGTATATACTTGTTGTGTAAAGATAACATCTCAACGTTTCCTGAGTTAGTAAATTTGGTGGAAGTTATAAACATTAATGCGTATAATACATTGGAACACATGTTTTCAAGACATGGGATTCTTGTTATGGTGACAGGTGGTTGTGGCCCACAGTATGCAAGAGGGGAATTCAAGAGATTTTCAAACAATGGGAATTTCATCATATGAATTCTAGTTCTTATTACCCAGTCAAATGATCGACTTAAGATGAATGGACAAACTGTAAAAAAAATCTGACGAGGACACCACAGAAAATTAACAGTGGTTGTCTGTGTAGACACATGGCTAGCTTTGTTGGACTATAGGAGTACTTCCTTGTAAGATATATTTATTTTACCATCTCACTTATTAATTAATCACAGATCAAAGAGAATTTGTACCTCATTTTCTCTATTACAGTCTGGAAATCTGAGCTGTCTTCAAGACAGTCTGAAAAAATCCTAATTTCTTCAAACAGCATGGGGGACAATATATTTAAGGGGACCAGAGTGAGAATACATAAAATTTCCATAGAAAAACAGACACAAGGCGTAATGGTGAAGCAGTCTGATTAAGTGATATCATTTCTGGTTCGCACCTGGGATGGAAAGTTGTTGAGAAGAACTTAGAAACATTGATTCACAAAATATGTCTCAGAGTGACTCAGATAAATGCAGATACTCTGTTCAGAGTTATATACAAAGATGTGTCTTAACGGATCTACTTCATAAACTGGAATTACCACAATGTCAAGTCTGAAAACATTGAAACCATAACACCTAATTCCCAAAACAGTGAAAACTGAAAACGTTGAGTGTTGTAAGGTCAAATACATTAACATCATAATGCTGTGGAGTGTAAATCTTGTAGTATCATTTTAAGAAGTTATGCATTGTACTAAACAAACATGGCGGAGGTAACATTTAAAGCAGAAAGATGATTTTTGAGCTTTTATGGTAAGTCTGTAAGAAACAGGTAAGGAAGTTTTTATTCTTGAGTTTAGATTTATAAGCTTGAAAGAAATGGTGGTAGTGGTAGTTAAAGTGGTGGGACAAGTGACTAGATGGTGAAGTGTTTATGTTGGATATGTGTAGGTGTTTTGTGCACAGAACAGGTGTGTGTGTGAAACTTATAGAGATTGCTTCACAGTGGAGATCAGGAAGTTTACCTTTTCTCCACTGTAGTGTGATCTCGGAGTTGGTATTTTTAATTTGTAGGGGGTTTGGGGAGCACAGCCACCCTGCAAAAACATAAAAAAGGCATGATCTGGAGTGTAGAAGTACAGATGTAACATTTTATGTGTCATAAGGGAATAGTGTTGCAAAGACTCGTCTGAAACATTGTTTACGAAGTTATGTACTTGCGATGCTTAGAATGTTGATCTTATGGATATTCGACATTTTGACATTTAAATGTTATGCTCTCTATATTTTGTATTTCGACGTTTTGGTTTTTTGAGTATATGAAGTAGATCCATCTTAAATGGTATTTTCAACTATAAGTAAACAGGAGTTGAATGTCCATCTGAGCTATGAACTTCTTGAAAAAAAATCTGAAATGATTTTTTACCAGAGGTTTCTTGTATTACATAACCATCAAAAGAATAGACCACAGACTTTCTCAAATATGCACAGTTAGGAAAATTGTTCGGAAAACTATCTCCAGTTTACAAACCTGAAATTTCAATATGCTGAAGGTGATGATTGTGTTTATTGGTACTAACTATATATTTTGAGTTTATCTGATCAAAAGAGGAAAATGTGCCTGTTCATAGAAGAACTCAAGACTTCAAATGTAATAGCACATTGATACACTGTTTGAAAGCAAAATGTTATTGAGATAAAAATGCCATATATACGTGCATATTTACAAAGTGACCTTAGGAGATAATATAGCTGATTTTTTAATTCTTTAAACCATAGGGTCTGTAAATTTTAAAATACTTTTTTTGCTTCACCTCCACAGTGGACAACCAGCCTATCTTGGTCTCTCTCTCTCTGCTCAGTCTTCTTGTCCCTGATGTCTTTTATTTCCTCATAGTTCTATTCCGGCAACAACATTTTTTTGTTGTTGTCCTCCTGCCAGACCCATTCTCATGTACAGGAAGTGTAATGATTCAACCAATAAATCTTGCAAATATCTATTGGTAAATTCTGACCCCTCCCCTCCATTCCTTACTTTCTGAGAAAGAGCAAGCATCAGACAGAAATCCCTCCCTTTGGGATAGACAACCTGACAGAATGCCACTCTTTTCCTCATCTCCACCTCTCATGGCTGACTCCATTAATCAATCGCAATACCTGGACAGTTACAAGATTTAAGCTAACTATAGAACATTCAACAGATCACAGACATCTCATAGTCTTCACAACAGAAACAATGTTCTAATGTAAAGCCAGCTTGGAGATGTCATGTTAATACCCAAAAGCAACTAATAAGCCACAAGCTGTAGGGCAAAATGGTCACATTTTCTTTAAAAATACAGGGAAATGTCTGAATAATACAATAACAGATGCCCCATTGCCCACCTTCTTAATGATTGCTTTTTAACCCTGGCCCTACCTCTAATCCTAACCATGCAGTTTAGTTTTTTTAAAAAAGCCCTTTCTTTAACACTACCACTATTCAGACACATTTGAGCTGAATGTGTGGAAGGGTTTTGTGCAGTTACAGCAGAAAAGGAAATTTGTTTCCTTTTTGGATTTACTGGTTATTGGTATTTAGTCTTATCAGTATATAAGGAATGTTAACATTTTATGGTCAGTGCTTTTGTGTCAATCATTTATCATATCAGCCATTCATTATAAACATTATAAAATCATATATATATATATATATATATATATATATATATATATATATAATATGTATGGGGGTTGTATATTATATATAATATAGTACGCAAATAAATTGAAACTTTTAAGATTTTGCAGATTGTCCCTAACCGTAACTCATATTTATGGTGTGTACCTCACAAAATTTGTGGATCTCTGTCAAATCATTGAGGATTGCAGTCACTAAACTGAGAGGGCTTGCTGTGGATGAAAGCAATTTACTCTCCTGTTGTTGTTTAGCTTTACAGGACTAGTGTGCATTTGTATGAAATAAGTTGGAGTATTTACTCTTTGGGACTGTCTGTGTGCAGCCAAGTTGAAACTGACCAAGATTTCACAGAATAGGAGTTGATTTCTTATAGCAAGCAGGCACAACTCACTTGCATATTGTAATTCCTAGAAAGGGAATTCAAGTTATGCCCACTTGCTGTATGTAACTGATGGCATTTAAATGTACTAAATCATAACCCTACAGCTATCTCCTCTCCCCTAATCCTAAAACCCACTCTATAACCCTCAAACTCTGTCCCTGACTCAAATCCTAAAGCTCTGTTCTTTACACTAATCCTAAAACTCCACCCCAAACCCTAAAACTCTGACTCTAAGTCAAAATCTAAAACTTCCTACACCTAAAACTCTGAATCTAACACTAATCCGACAACACCCACTAACCATAATACTCTGACCCAAATCTTAATCCTAAACCTCCCTCTCTAACCATAAAATTTCCTCCCTAACTCCAACACTTCCTTCTTAGTCATAATTCTAGTCCTGAAACTCAGGACCCAACCTTAACCCTAAACATGTACCTGACTCATCTACCCACATTGTGTGTAACACCCATTTTATCTCAAAAGCAGGAGACTTGACTTTCTTGGAGTAACTTGCAGTTACATTACTTTTACATGTCCTCTGCCTGCATGCTATAAGTAACCATCACCACAGAATGTCCCTGAGTTTGCCTCATAGTTTTGTCTGTTCTTTATAAAATACAAGATTTTTATGCAAATCACTGAGGATTGTAGTCACCAGATAATGACACAAATTTGAGTTTCAGACTTAATATTCTTCTGAAAATGCAGGTCAATGCAAAAACAATTATTCTTGCAAGTTTTTTAAGCATTATGATCAGTATTTAAAATCTGTCCATGATTTTGAGTCTTTGACTTACACATTTTTTTGTTTTGTTCATAATTCTTGTGCTACAAAGTTGAGAGGCATTTTAGCAGTGTAGGTAGTGCAATGTGTTGCGCACTCATCTTTGGTGCAGAAGGCTGAGGGCTTTATTCCCACACCAGGTGGATGATTTGCTAACACTATAGTGTAGCAGTAGGGGTGCTGTAGTCCTGAGTGTGTCATCTTTTGGAAGGGATGTTAAACTGAGATCCGACCTGCTTGAGCTGCTGGTAGCTCAGGTTCCTAAATGCCCATACCTAATTGCTCCTAGTAGTAGAAATGCCACCTTGGGTCTCTCAACAAAGGATAAATAAAATAAAATAAAATAAATTCATCATAATCAGAAGAGATGTTTACAACAAAGTGGCTATAGCTCCTTGGTAGAGATGAGGTATGTTTGTGGATGTAAGTAACATACTGCTTGTCATTTGCTTAGTTAACAACCTGGCTTCAGAGGACTAATGCGCATTTGTGTAAAATAATCTGGGAAAGATGCAGGCTAGCTAGTTGAAATTGCAACGATCTCAACTGTCTCTGAATTCGCAGAGTGACCATGATTTTGCCTCAGATGACTGGTTTGTTCCTCATAAAATATGTGCTTTTCCAATTATTGAGGATTACAGTCACTAAATAATGACAAATATTTCAGTTAAAGACTCATAAATGCATGATACTAAAACACATTTACTCTAGTAACCTTCTAAGTATACAACAATATTTAAAATCTGTCCCAGATTCAGGGCCTTTATCCCTCATTATTTGAGGCTTTGTCCTGATTCTTACAATAAGAGGTTGAGTTGTGTTATTTTTATTACAACTAGCTAGGGTATACATAACCAAACAGCTATAACTGCTGGGTGAGTATTGGTGGTGTCCATAGGGGAATGCAACTTAGCCTCTTTATGTTTGATCATTTTAAACAGTTTGACTTTGCAGGACTAGTATTCATATGTGTGAAAGAAGCTGCAATATTCAAGCCACAATGTGTTTGCTTGACACAAATTTGAAATAAATGATTGTGTCCATAATTATTATTTTTACCACAATAAGACATCTGAGGTATGCATAGTTCATACAGGGCCAAGACTGCTGAATACAGGCACTATCTCTGTACAGCAATGGATGACCTGCTGTCATGCATTGTGAAACAGTATAGTTTTATGTAAAGCAGGTTGGAATACTTTACTTTGGGTATTATTGTATCACAGTTAGACACTGAGGTATATACAACAAAGTGCTCGTAACTGATTGATATGGGCATTAATCTATTATAAGGACAAAAGTTCAAATGACTCAGGATGGTGGTGTCCCCCCAAAAAGTGTGTGTTGAGGGTGGGAAGCCCATTGTTTGAAAATAGCCTAGGGCTAACGCTCAACTTAATCAATCACTGTATGCATGCATGTATGAGTGTACGTGTGTACACATGCGTGCACACATATTTTTGAGTATATGCATGCATGAATTGGTTCCTATTTAATATGGTAAAATTAGCTTCATACACCTGGAAACAGATTTCACCCTCAACATATAGTAATAACAAAATGTCAGGAATGTTGTCTTTCGTAATATGTACTGGTACTTTTTAGTTGATTTTTTAAAACTTTTCCAAGTTGTGTACACTCAACAAAAATTATACTTATACTGTCATTAGATCCATACAATATAAGTGCTGGACTTGGGCAACAGTCCTGCCTTATACACAGCTCATATGTAGTGTTACCATTCCAATAATTATATAAAAGCTGACAACCAAGACTACATACAAATTAATGTAATTATTTACTTACTAAAGGACATGTTCTTTTTAGTAGCGAGCCAGCCAAAATCCTTTAAAATGGTTTATCCTTGAAATAATGAAGTACATTTAACAGATGTAATTATTTCAAATGAAAACATTGCCACTTCCTGGATAACATTGGTATGAATGTAAAGCCATGATATGAGATCCACAGATGTAAAGTTTGCCATGTTGGAGTAGTCCTTGTTTTATATGGTATTGTAAGGAAACTATCAGTTTTGCATAACACTGGTAGGAGGGAAATTATTTAGGCTTCAAATATTGTATCCAAATTAGACAGCAACAACTTCGACTCCGGTTACCTCCAAAAAAATACCAAACAGCTATTAGTATTATTTTGGAGCACAAATGTTTGTTTTAACATTTAGGAATAACTGAAAGGTAATTTGGCATTGCATAGCACTATCTATAAAAAAAGAAGGGCCTGGTTTAAGTGGACATGCTCTATGATTATTTTTAACTTGCTGGCTGAATTTGCATTTTGAAGCAAGAGGCAAACAGTGTTTGCAATGTGTTGGCCTTACCGGTTCAACAGTCAGTCAGAATGCAAAGACATGCATTCACCCAGATAAGAAATTCTCATAGATATACTGAAACAGCAGCTATATATTCAGAATGGCTGCAAAAATTTTCTTTTTTAGTAAAACATATTTTGTGATAACTTGATAGTAATAGAACTATTTTAGTTCAGAAACTGGATATTTGTATGCATGTACTGCAAGCACAGCGGTGCAATTACAAATAATTTGCTTTTGTATTTGCTTGCAGATTTGATACTTAGTACAGCTATACAGTGTAATTGTATTAGCAAGCAGCTCATTAGATGTGCAATTCTGATAACCTGATGAAAGCAGTGATGCTCATTTATTCAGCAGGGGGTACTACATTGCCTCACGGGGTGATATTTCTAGCATAGTTTAATTTCAAATCAGCAGCACTAATCTTCACTCTAAATTAACAGACCCAATTTATTGCAGGATTTTTAGAAGGGAAAATAAATTATTTTCCCTCTGATTGAATATTGTACTCATATGGAGTATTGCATGGGCATAACATAACTTTAATTTAACTTAAATGTTATGTTTTAAATGTTTGGCATACAGATGATTTGAAATTCTTCTGTAATCATTATTTGTTCATTGTTTAGCTGTATCATTATTAAAGATTACTTTCTGCATATGGCTAAATGTGTATCTGACAGCGGTCTACCTGGATTAGTAATCCTATCCTTTTAAGAAAATAAATATACATCAGCTACTGCAGTTTTAGACCAGGAGCACTGAAATTCATTTTTCAGTAGCAACAGCTGGAGGTGTTCAGGGTTATTGTTTTGACAGATGTGCATTAAATTAAGCCAATTTATTTTATGCACAGCTATGTAGTAAGGCAACCCACACATGGGGTAACAGCAATCACATCTTTGTATGACAGGTGATACCGCAGATGTTTATAACAATGAATAGAACTTCATATTCTCTGAATCTCTAAGTAGCAATACAATTGCTACATTATTAATGAGGGGCTGGTTCCATATTTAACCTGTACATGGATTACATTCAGGAGTTGCTTTAAATAGTTGGTATATGAATTAATAAAATATATACAATAAGTGAAAAGATTGTTCCTTGAGTTTAAATAGGGACATCACCATTAAAAACCCCATTATTAGCAATATAAGTAATCAGATGGTAGGTGCACATACCTATCACAGAACGTTCACAAGCAACATGAAAACAAATGAACATGACTTAAAAAAATAAATAAGATGATACTGAGACAAATACAGAGCCTACTGATCCAAATTCATTTATGATGTAATATTTTTGGTAGCCTGATTTGGTGATGCTGGGCTTAGAAGTAACTACAATGATATTCTCAAGCAGAAAATTAAAGAAATCATTTTTCATTGGAAAAGTTGCAGATTGTATAATTCTTAAAGTATAAAATACTGAAAACTAAGTAGAGATAAAGAACAGTGATCAGTCTAAGGAAGAATATAACCTCATTAAGAGAAGCAGAGGAAAATGAAACAGACACAAAGAAAAAATCAAGGAGATATGCAATGAACAAAGTCTGTAAGCTACGGTTTCTAGTAGTGGGCTATTACATTTGCAAGATGTGAAGGAATGATTTAAAAATTCATAACATATGCATTTTTTTATTTATTTATTTGACATTTGTTGACCGGGATAGTCCGACTGGGCTAGTGCCCTTTTTCAGCGTAAGCCCGGGGGAAAAGCTCCACAATACAACTAAGCAAGAAATTTACCAATTTGAGGTAAAATCCAAAAGAATATAAAAAATATTACAGGATTAAAGGACAAAACATATATACAAAAGAGTAATTAAGCAGCAGTTCATTTAGGTACAAGTAATAATCAGCAAGAAATACATTTAGTCTATGATAGTAATTGTTAAGCAGTAATAGTGTGCGAGGGTGTTAAATATAAGGCAGTTGCAGGTTGGAGACAGGAATCATGTATCCAGAAGTTAGGAAGTGAAGGAGAGTGATTAGTAGTAGGTGACTATAATTTTATTTGTTAGGAGGTTAGTGTTGGAAAGATGAGGGCAAGGGAGAAATAGGAAAGGTGAGTAAGGAGAGAGAAGAAAATAATAGGGGAGAGAGGAGAGGCTTCAAGTGGGATGGCTGCAGAGAAAAGATCAGGTGCTGTTTAGGTAATGTTTAAGAGTTTTCTTGAATTCATGGGCATGGGAACTGTATCTGAGGGTCAGAGGGAGCTTTTTCCATGGATGTAGCTGTAGAGATTCCGTCCAATAGATTTTTTAGGTTTTATTTCTATAAGAGACATTGGTCAAAGCTTCTGAGGAATCAAGGAAGGGTTATAGAGGGAGACAGAGGATAGGTTAGGGTAGGAGGAGGGCTTGTTCAGGATAGAATAGATGATGAGAAGTTGTGTAAATAAGAGTTGGTTAGAAAACTCAAGCCAGTTGAGAGTATGGAGAGCATGAGTATGGCAGATTAGCTGCAAATCTTGCTATTTTGTTGTAGGTAGATTTGAGTTTGGAGAGTAGTAAGGACTGTAAGTTAGTTAAGATTTGTGAACTGTAGAATAGGTGAGGGAGAAGGTAAGCTTGGGCTAGTGAGATTCCGGAGCTGGGTGTGAGGAATCTCTTATTTCTATACAGAAGCCATAGATTTTGGTGGGTTTTCTTGATACAGTGATGTACATGGAGGTCAAATTTAAGTTGGCCATCTATAATTTCACTAAGGAATTTGGTGTGAGTATCGGCTGTGATAGTAGTGTTGTAAAGGGAAGAGATGGCGAAAGACGATTTAAGATGGTAGATGGATTTAGGGAGGAAGAGAAGTAGTTTAGTCTTTTTAGCGTTAAGCATGAGTTGGTTGTTGGTAAGCTATTTTTCAGTGAGAGAGAAAGATGTTTTTGTCAGGGTGTGCAGGTCAGAGGGGTTGTCGGCAGTGGAGATGATTGTAGAGTCGTCTGCATATTGTATGAGGGATGACTAAGGACAGGAAGTGTGAGGTTGGTTAGTAAAGATATTAAAGAGAAGAGGGCCTAGAACTGAGCCTTGTGGGATGCCCATTTTAATGAGGAGTTAGGGGGATAGAACAGGGAGCCATTTGATGGTTTGCTGTCTGTCTGTCTGTGAGATAGCTGTTAAACCATGAGATAGTTGTTGGGGAGAGGTTGAGTTGAGACAGTTGGAAAAGCAGGATGGAGTGAGAGACAGTGTCAAAGGCTTTGAAGAGATCTAAGAAGAGGCAGGACTCTAGTTTATTATTGTCTCTAGCAAGGGTGATGGAGTTTGTAAAGGAAATAAGTGCAGCAGTGGTGCTTTGGTGGGGCAGAAGCAATACTGGGTAGGGGTGATCAGGTTTTCTTGAGTTTGATAGGCCATCATTTGTGTATGAACACAGTGTTCAAGTATTTTAGAGAGGGGAGAGAGTATGACAATATGGCAATAATTAGAGAGCTCTACAGAATTTCCACCTTTGTGACTAGGTATGGTATGGAATTTTTTCCAGAGAGTAGGGAAAGTGGATTGTGACTGAGCAGTTTATGAAGACAGAGACAAAGTATGCGATGGAGTTAGTGGCTGCTTTAGGAAGAGAGGTGATAAGGTATCAGCTGAGGGGGAGCATAGTTTGAGTTTGGGAAAAAGACTTCTGATATAGCTGGCTGGGATGAGTTTTAGTGAGAATGGGCAGCTTTGTAAAATGGGTGGTGGGTGGTGAGGGATTGGTAGGGTTAGTAGTTTGCATAAGTTTGCTGATGGTATCAATAAAGTATGAATTGAAAATGGATGCAGTTTCTTGAGGAGTATTATTAAGGCAGGGGTTGCGAGTTCAGGGATTACCAGGGTGGAAAATGTTATTAATAGTATTCCAGAATTTTTGGGGAGTTTCTAGGCTCAGTAGTTTGGATGTGTGATAGAAGTTATTTTTATCAATGTTAATCTGTTTTTTGGCTAGGTTTCAGAGTTCTCTATATTTTTGGAAGTGTGTGAGAGATTCTGTCTTAATCCAGAGTTTCCAGGAAGAATCTCTGTTATGGATAAGAGACTGGGTAGAGTTAGTGAGCCAAGCAGAACAGCCTGATTTGACTCTGACTGTTCTAGGAGGGGCAAGGGAGTTAAGTGTGCTTAGAAAGATGGAGTTGAATTGAAGGACAGCTTCCTCAAGAGGTAGGGATGAAAGGCAGGACCCGTCAATCAGTCAATTGCAGAGAGAGAATTATTGAAAGTATCAGGGTTGAAGTTGATCAATTTTCTGCATTCCTTAAGTTTGTGAGGTCTAGAGAGGGGTGGGGAGAATCTTATGATGCATATCGGGGAGTGGTCACTGATTGAGTCTGGTAGGGATTCTGGGTGGTGGTAGAGATTAGGATGGGAGACCAGAATCCAGTCAAGGATAGAGTTGTTATTAGTGAGTTTATGATGAAAAGTGGGAGATGAGATAAGTTGGGTATAGCCATATAGGTGAATGCTGGTAGTAGAGGTGTTAGAGATGAGGGGAAGCCAGTTGATGTTAACATCACTTGGTATTATAGTTTCATTAGGTATGTTGTCAGACATCCAGTTAAGAATTTGCTCTAGTATGGATATGTTTTCTCCAGAGGGTATGTAGATGACAGCTATAGTTAGGGTGTTATGGTTGTTAAGTTTACAATTACCAATAATAAGTTCTGCTGGGTGAAAAGAAGGGGGAGTGGTGGTTATTGGGGATACGGTTAGGAGGTCTGAGTAGATGATGGCAATACCTCCTCCTTTTTTATTTGTTCTATCAAGGCATAGCATGTTGTAGCCAGGGGGGGAGAAATTCAGTGTCACTGTTATGCGGTTTAAGCCATGTTTCAGAGAAAGGGATTTTGTTGGGGGAGTATTAGGCTATCCAAGAGTGGAATTCAGATGTCTTGTTAAGGATGCTGTGGATGTTGATAGAGTAGAAAGAGAGATGTTTGAGACTAGGGTTAGGTGCCTGTAGAAGTGTTTGTGTAGCAATGGTGGGATCTAATGAGTTAAAGTGTGTGCCAGGGTTGGGGTGGATATTGCCTGAGGGTTGAAGGATGTTGCAAGGGTACAGGAGAAATGATAGAGTGGGGTAAGGTGGGAGAAATTTGTGTTTGATTTTGTAATGTGCAGATGTAGCTGGAGGCAATTTGATTTTATGGAGATTGTATACAGTGCTGGAGAAGAGCGCAGGTGATATGGGAGAGAAGTAGTGGCTATTGGTGTTTGCAGTTTGTTGAGAGGAGGTACATGTGTTGGGATGCAGGTTTAGCTAAGTATGATAGGAGGTGAGGTTAGATAGGAGTAGAAGAAGAAAGAAGGTGGGAGCATGAATGAGGGAAGTTATGTAGGTTTAGTATGAATTAGGGGGATGGGGTGCGTGGTTTGGGGTATAGTATGTGCTGTGGTGGGAAGGGTTTAGATTTCAGCAGTTGGATCTCATTGGGTGAGGTCTACAGGACATTTGAGTGCAGAGGGGATGGAGTACGGTATCATTAGCTATAAAGGTAATTGATGCAGTGGTGGGTGGGAATGGGGGTAGGGTATGGGAGTGCAGTAAGCCCAAGCGAAGCAAGGGTGAACAGAGCAAGAAGAGCCAGGAGCATCCAATCACTATGCTTTAAAAAACATTATTGGGACTTGCACTTAAGTTTATCAGTGAGTAGTGTTTAGAGGGAGAGACTAGTAAAGGACAGATATTGATAATGTATGGATTGAGCAGTGAGCCCTTGGTAAAGAAAAGAGAGGAGACAGGCAGGAAAGTCTTAGCCTTTAGCACACTTTCCTGATGTTAGTTAGGTGCCAAAGTAATACAGAGACTAGGGAGAGAGAGAGACAAGCATACTCTGTGGGGGTTGAAGAAAGGTGGTGGTGGGATTAGTGAGCCTTAAAATATGTGTGCATGCCACAGCCTAATTTAATTTGAAAAAAGACAAAAAATGCTTTTAACACCAGTTGAGAAAGAAGCAGATGGGACACATATGTATAGCTTGTGATAGTGTTTTTTTTCTCCCATCCTTGGCTCAAGAGCAGCATTCCTTGTTTTGATTTTAAGGCCAGTAGATAGATTTTCAGCCAGGTACGTTCAGGGTGGGGGGGGGGACTGAGGTCACTTTTCCATGTAGGTGACTAATGTAAAATTAAAGAGAAATGTAATGACATGTATGTATATAAGGTTTGTCTGTTAACTAGTTTGTTCATATTTAATGAAGCTACTATCCACCCTGATGTGTTTCTATGTATTAAAGCATCTAAACAAAAACCCCAGCCTTCTTGTTATATGTTTTAGAGACGAGCGAGTGACATGGTGCCAGAAGTGGCATGTCTAAAGGGCATGAAATCAGAACTAGCACATCCAAAGGGCATGAAGTTAGAGACAGCATGGCTCAAACCATTTAAGACACTTGCTTAGAGCTGGAGGAATGTAGACGAGTGGATCACCCCTAAAAAGGGCATACTTCGCAAAACAGGTCAGAAACGAATTTCAGATATTAAAACTTGCTCAGCACTATTTCTTTTTTGTAAAATATTAAATGAGGTATACAGAACATTCTAAATGATATTTGCATAAACTGATATGTACGATATTGATAAAAATATTCAAATTACTATGGAAAATGTTTGAAATAAAGTCCGAATTGCATAAATCGAATAAAATAAGAGGAAAAGACTACATTTTCCCAAAGCATATATTTTCGTATTAAGCAAAGGTATTTGAGTTATCAGAAGTGTATAAAGTGTTCATACTGTATTTTGAAGAGTTTATTGTGAATTTGAATGTTGTTACAAGCTCACAGCACAGTTTGTCTGTACATAATTACAAGGGCCATATTTTCAGTGTGTTTGTGTATACTTTATGGGCATGGCAGAAGTATTTTGAAAACCCAGTGCAATTGTGTTTGACAGTAATATTGCTGAGAAGTGTGGAGTGTTTCAGCAGGAGTACAGCATTTTCATGCAGGCTGCATTTTTTGATAAAGAGGCCCGTACAAAGGCATTTATTCTACTTAATTTAGCTGAGTCAGAAGCCAGTGAAAGGGAACGTTCATTTGTGTATGCACCTGCTATCTGTACTGTAGAGGGGAAAAACCATCATATTGTTGTACCAGCTGAGTTAAACGGAGGACCCAGAGTGCTTGAAATGTAAATTTAGAGAAACGTGTAATCCCCAGACAAATGTTACAATGGAAACGCACTCATTTTATACAAGAGATCAAAAGCCTGGTGAAACTTTTGCAGCATATATAACTGACCTGAGAAATAACGCTGATGTGCTGATTTGGTGACTTGAGGAATGAGCTGATAAAAGACAGACGTGTGTGGTATAATAGATGATGCTTTCAGAAAGATTTTGCTTTGTGACAGTGATTTAACTTTGAATAAGGCCATTGAAATTTTTCAGATATATGAGCTCACAGAGAAGCACACAAATATCCTTACAAACGAGAATAGCTCTAGTAGGCACAGTGATAAAGCACAGTTTGATAGTATGCAGCACATGGTTAAAACAAACAGGCCCAAGCACATGGCAGCAGTTGTAGCCCCTGCAGCACTCACTGGTAAACCCTAGAACTTTCTAGCAAATTCCAGAGTTCGTGCAGTCTCAGTGAAGCATAAGAGTGAGTCAGCAAAGTCAAAGTATGGGCCCTCACCTAATTTCATTGCCAACTGTCGTAATTGTGGTGGAAGTCATGAATCTAAAAGGAAAAAGTATTTAGCTGTTGTTCAACAATGCCACAAATGCAATAAATGGAATAATTTCAAAAGATTTTGTAAATCAAAAGACCCACATTCTTTTATCAGAAGGGAACATTTTAAGAAATGAGTTGATCAGTTAGACAGTGGCAACCCTACTCTTTATGGTGATGGTGTGTCAGTGCTTCATGAAATGATCAGTGCAGTAGATTTAAGGGCAAAGAATAAAGTATACTATACTAAAATTTTTATTTGTCTAAAAAGACATGATGTATCTCTATATTATTAGCATGTTAACCTTTCCATACTTAGTACTTATACTTATCTCTGTATTATCAGCATTTTAACCTCTCTACAGCTGTAACTTGATTGACATTGTATATATTGCTCATATTATGTAATAATTTTTCCAGAGCTTTTCTCCCCAGGACTCAGCTGAAAACGGACACTAGCTGTCCAGCTGGACCATCCTGGTAAACAAATGTTAAATAAATAAATAAATACTTCAAGTACTCCGTTTGGCAGGTACAGATTTTTGAGAATGCCATTTGGGATAAATTCTGCAAGTGAAGTCTTTCAGCATGCAATGGAGCAATTTTTTTCTGGGTATCCTTGTGCTGTTATAGTAGATGACATACTAGTCGGAGATTGTGGTGAAGCTGAACATGATAGAAACCTCAGAAAAGTTCTAGAAAGGGCATGTCAAATGAATCTTAAGCTCAATCCACACAAATGCAAATTCAGTCTACAATAAGTTACTTATGTGTAGATGACATACTAGTAGGAGGTCATGGTGAAGCTGAACATGATAGAAACCTCAGAAAAGTTCTAGAAAGGGCATGTCAAGTGAATCTTAAGCTCAATCCACAGAAATGCAAATTCAGGCTACAATAAGTTACTTATGTTGGTTATTTATTTATGAGTACAGGCCTATGACCAGACCCTTCAAACCAAACAGCAATTCTCGAGATGCCAGTCCCACACAATGTTCAAGCCCTGCAACATTTTATTGGCATGATCAATGATCTAAGCAAGTTTATTCCAGACTTCAGCCAACAGTGAGCACCACTCAAAGAACTGACATGTAAAGATGTGTCCTGGTCTTGGTTAGCGCAATACCAAAGAGCATTTGATGTGCTAAAACAAAGAACTGTTAGTGCACCAACACTCAGATATTATGATGTTCACAAGTCAGTTATACTTTCCTGTGATGCTTCAAAATTTGATCTTGGTGCAGTCATTCTACAAAAGGATCAACCTGTTGCCTATGCATCAAGAACTCTTACCCAAACTGAGATGCACTATGCCCAGAAAGAGCTTTTTGCAGTTGTGTTTGCATGTTCGAACTTCCATGATTATGCTTAAGGTTGACCTATCCAGATCAAAACAGAACACAAACCTCTAGTTACTATCTTGAGAATGCCTATGCATTCAGCTCCAGCCAAACAGCAATGTATGATGCTGAGATTGCAAAATAATAATTTCACTCTTGTATACAAGAAAGGCAAATTTCTTTATCTTGCTGATGCATTATCCAGATCACCTAAAAACACCACAGAACAGCACAAGAATGAAAACCTTGATTTTGAAGTCATGAAAGTGAGAAATTTTTCTTCCACACATCTTGATGAGCTGAGAGAACACACAGCCACAGATCCAGTTTTACAGAGGCTCAACCATTTTATCAAACAAGTATGGCTGTCAAAGCAGTCTAGTTTACCTCAAGAAGTATAACCTTATTTTCCATACAGAGATGAGATTTTGGCTGACAAAGGTATCATTATGAAAGGTTCAAAAGGAATTGTTCCAAAGTCCTTGCAACAAAAGTACATTACTGTCTTGTATCGTGGTCAACTGGGAACCGAATCTACCAAAAGAAGGGTGAAAGGACTAGTATTTTGGCCTTCTGTGTCACAAGACATTGAGAGAGCACTTTCACCTTGTTCAGTATGTAATAGTACAAAGCCAGATCAGCAGAAGGAACCACTTCAGCTTAACCAGATTCCGGAACTACCTTGGTCGACAGTACCAACCAACATGTTCGAGTGGAATGGTCAAAATAATTTGGTGTTAATAGAATCTTACTCCAATTGGTTCGAGATTGACTTACTTCCTAACCTAGCATCCAGTACAGCCATTACTAAGATGAAGGGTCATTTTGCAGTCCATCGTAGTCCGCACAAAGTTATTTCTGACAATGGCACACAGTTTACAAGCTAACAGTTCAAAAGATTTGCTGAAGAATGGAACTTTACTCATGTCACAAGTGGTCCTGTGTACCCGTAGTCATATGGTTTAGCAGAACATGCAGTTTAAAGTGCAAAACAGTTACTTGAGAAGTAAAAATGAGACAATAGTGATGTTTTCCCAAATCTCTTGAATCTCAGAAATGTTCCTCATGATAAACATCTTGATTCACCTGCTCAGAGGCTGCTGTCGAGACAAACCAGGACCACATTACCAATCAGTAGTTGGTTTTTGGTTCCATGTGTCAAGAACAACAGATTAGTGAAAGCCAATATGTTGAAGAAATGCCTATCCCAGAAATCCTACTATGATAAGACCAGGAAACTGCTCAATCCATTACGAAAAAGAGAAGTGATAAGGATGCAAATGTCCAAAGGTTATGATCGGATTGATGTCATGAAGAATATTGGTCCAGAGCTGAGATTGTACATTGTGTAATCAGAAGGAGCAATCTTTAGGCGGAATTAGAAACATTTGAGACTGGTGTCTGAGCCTGTACCACAGTACATCACCTGTGAGAAAGACTCTTTATCTCAGAGTGAGTTGTCCATTGTTCCAATTCCAGAGGACGTTCTAGAGGATATTTCTATTCCTGTGATGAAATCAAGACATTCCTGATATGAGTTGTTCACCGAAGACTGTCCCTATTGCTAAATTTGGTCCAGATTGTTATGTTAGGAGATATAGTCACATCTCTAAACCCTGTAACAGATATGAAGCAACTTGGACATGAAGTTTGTGTTTTGTTTCTGATGTATATAGTAATGCATGCCTAACTCTGATATTGTTTTGTATAAAAGGTAATCTTTTTAAGACGGAGGATATAGATCAATATGTGTGTATGTACCCTTAAAAAGTTATCCAAGGGCTTGCACACGTGTATAAATACTGAACACTTGCAAGTCTGACTGCCATTTTGTAGTTAACTGTTGAGATTTAAGCATGTATTTGTATAAGGTCTGTCTTTTAACTAGTTTGTTCATATTTAATGATGCTGCTGTCCATCCTGATGTGTTTCTATGAATTAAAACATCTAAACGAAAACTCCAGCCTTCTTGTTATATGTGTTAGAGATGAACGAGTGACAGTTACCAAGCGCATTCACCCAGAATGCCACTCAGTTTAGTATCAGTCACTGAAAACCTCTTTCAGTGAAAAGAAAACAAATTTTATTTTGTTTCTTTGCAGGGGTTAAGCCCGTGTGCAAACCCCAGCTGTGGGAGATTCCCCGTTCCCCAAATTATATATATCAACCCTACAGTAGCACACCATTGGGGAAAAATCCAAACTCAGTCATCTCTGAAGATGATTTTCAGCAATTAGTACTTGACCGAACATCATTTAGAGTGAAGAATATGTTCAGCAGTTTGAGTGACTCCCACATTAATAATGTACTAATAACACAAGTAATTATACATGGATCAATTCATATACTGAATGGCAGGCCAGAATATACACACATACACAAATATACTTCCCCTTTCTTCTGAAGCTAAAATTAAGTGTATCTTAGTAATCTGTCTAGTGAATTGGCCCACCACACACCCTAGTAATCTCTGAGAGAAAGGTGAAGGTGTCTGACATATAAATGAATAGCATAGCTCTGGCCTCACTTTCACAACTAGTCATCAAGTGAATGCCAATGTATATCCTATGCACAATCACTCATATTAGTCACTAGCTAACTGTGAAAGGGACAAAACAGATATGTAAGTCGTTGGCTTATTTTCAGGATTTTCATTAGTTCAAACAAGTGAATGGTTGCAGAAGTGAAAAATTGTGACATTAACAGTACTCAGATAAAAACAAATGCAATATGTTTTCCATATGTTAATAGGTTTTTACTTTCTTACTAGGCTATAGACCTTAAACAATCTTAAAAGCCTATCCTTACATTCCCATGGTAGCTTTTAGCCCTTATATTTTTCATAGAAATAACTTGGTGGCATTCAAAACAAGGATATGTTGGGACATTTACTTGTTCCCAAAATCCATGTGGGATATGGTAGCTAAAACAGGGCGGCCACGGTGGTGCAGTGATTAGCGTTGCTGCCTCACAGCAAGAGGTTCTCTGGTTCGATCCTCGGCTGGGGTGCCTCCTGTGTGGAGTCTGCATGCCCTCCCTGTGGTCACGTGGGTTTCCTCCGGGTGCTCCGGTTTCCTCCCACATCCCAAAGACATGCTGTAGGTGGATTGGACACACTAAATTGGCCCTAGGTGTGAGTGCGTGCATGTGTGTGCCTTCTGTGGAAGGTTGGGCGCCGGGCAGGCAACTCGACACCGTAAAACTCCACTGCCAGTCATGAGCGGACAGTGATCCGCTGTGGTGTCCCCTAACCGGGAAAAGTCGAAAGAAGAAGAAGAAGAAGATATGGGTGCTAAAACAGGAATACATTTGTGGTTTCCCATCCATTCATCCAAATTACACTTGGAGAGAGTAAGAGAAGTACTTCATTTTATGTGGCGTAGAAGATAGTTTCATAGAGGTGATATTTTTGTGATACGTCTATCCCTCCAACATGTTCTGTTTATGTTACAAATGAAATTTGGTTCCCTGGAGTGGGTGTTCATGCTACCACTGGGCATGTTGGCAGACATGGTCAGCCATACTCACATATGCCAACTAATTGACCATCTAGGGCACCATTTAGAAAGGGGTACTTTTACTTGGTGAAGAAAAAAAGAGAAAAAAAAAATTCAGAAAAGTACCATCTTTAAAATAGGCCCGCGGATTCTCAAAAGCTTGCGTGGAGTGCAAGATTGGTGCAGGAGCTCAGGCAGGCAATATGTCTGCCGTACGATACAGGAACAGCCCTCAGGGGCGTGCAAGAGTGCTCCTGCACTAATCTTGCACGGACTAAGCCCTGGTATGCAAATCAACCCATTTGCAGGTGACATCCATGCAAATGAGGTGATTTTGCAATCCAGGAAGCTTGCAGCAGTCCATGCAAGACTAGTGCTATCTGCAGAAATGTACTCGGTTAGTAACTGAATACATTTCTGCAAAATCCAAAATGGAGCTATGACAGCTCCGAATAAAGGCTGCATATGAAGTAGTAAGCATGCCAATGGCCAAGTATAAGGCCATTGGCATTGCAAACAAAACAAACAAAAAAAACTTTCTTATTTTTTTACCCAATCTCTGCTTAGGGTAGCGGCGCGCAAATGAGATTGGGGGGAAAATAATAAAATAAACCTAAAATAAGCATTCTAACTAAAATCAGTATTCTGCCATGCAAGCTAATGGCAGGCAGAAAACAATCTGGCCAGTGAGTAGTGGTTGCTAAGGGGGGAGGCTCAGTGTGAGACATGTAACTATGCATTAGCAGGCAATCCTATGCAAATGAGAGGAAGGATAGTGAATCCCAGTTTTCATGAAACAACAGGCTGCAGCGAAAATACAAAAACCAACAAGACCGTTGAGAAAACCACTTTATATAAAAATAGCAAGCAAAGCTTTTGGGTAGAACCCTTTTTCAATACTAATACATATATTCCAAAACCAAAATGGTTTAAATACAGGTCAAAATCACATGACTAGCAGTCCAAAAGTCATGTGACCACACATAATACAATAATATAATGATAATGTAATATAAAACTTAAAACCATTGAATATCATATTTTAATACATTATAATTAAAAACACAGGTATCAAATTAACCATATTGTTTGAACCTAAAAGGTGTTCTGAACTAACATATAAAAACATTTAACATTGTAGTTTAGTATGCTGTAATTTGATAAGTACAGGTTTCAAAGTAACCATGTTATTTAAACCTGGGGGGTGGACTGAACCAAACCTAAGTATCCATCCATACTCATTGAGCTCAAGTAAATTATTACTATCTCCACCTCTAGGAGTTAAACGTATGGCATCAATAACTCTAAAACAAAATCTATGCTCGGTATCAAAATTGGCTATATGTTTATATAAAGCATTGCTATCAATGGCCCTTCTAATCTCTGATTTATGCTCAGTAATGCGTTCCTTTAACCTTCTAGTAGTTTTCCCCACATAAAATGAGGGACACTTGACACAAGTTGCCAAATACACCACATTAGATGTGGTACAAGTGGCCATTAAATCAAAATTATACACTTTACCACTAACCGGATGCTTAAATCTATGACTATTCTCACCAATGATGTCAGGACAACAAGAACAATTCATACATTTGTAAGTGCCTATTTTAGCACAGACAACTAAATCAGAAGATCCACTGAAATCTTTGTAGCACAACCTACTCTTTAAAGTCCTCATATTCTTATAAGCAAAGTAGGGTCTGTCACCCAAAATATCCCTAACTTCAGTAGATGCCATAAGTATAACCCAATTCCTCTGTATGATCTGCTTGACAAAACATGTTTTCGTATTATATGAGGTAACATACCTAACAGCAGGGTTCTGATGCTCCGTAGTTACAATACTACATCTACCTTCTGTAAAAATAGGTTTCAAAGTTGTTTTCCTATCAGCTAAAGTTTTGGTTTTTAAGTCCAACAACAATTCCGGGTCATAGCCACTGCTTAAAAAATCCTCAATCATTTCATCAAGCTGTGTACTAAAAAGTACATCATCAGTATTCAACCTGCTGACCCTACTAAACTGGGAAGTCACAATACCTTTAAAAACATGTGGAGCATGCATACTGTTGTTATGAATGTATCTACCAGAATACACCTCCTTCCTATGAATACTAGTGTGAATAGACCCTTCTGCGAGCTGTATCTTAACATCCAAAAATACAACCGCACTATCAGAAACATCCATTTTAAATTTCAGGAAACTCGTAGTTGTATTCAGATAATGGATATACTCATTAAGTTGAGGTAAAGTACCCTTCCAAATCATAAAACAATCATCAACGAAACGCTGATAGAAACACACATTACTATTAAGAGGACTCTTGTCGCTACATATATGAGCTTTCTCCCATTGATGCAAGACCAAATTTGCATAGGTATTGGCTACCGAAGTACCCATAGCTACCCCAGTAAGTTGTAAAAATAACTGCTCATTGAACAAAAAAACATTATTGTTCAATACCACATCTAGAAGGGAACATATATTTTCAACATATCTAGCCTTAAAGGAAGGTTGTGAGGTCATAAATTCTCTAATTGATTCAACGCCATATTCATTTGGTATTACAGTAAACAAGGATGCAATGTCTAATGTTACAAAAAAGTAATCCCCTTGTCTTAGAACACCATTCAAACTATTGTACCAAAGTCGTAATTTACAAAGAAAATCTGTAGTATCACGCAAAACAGTAGTGCATTTAAATAATAATGGTTGCAATTGTTTCTGTAAATAAATGGAAATAGGCTCAGTAACCCACCCCCCACCCGAAACAATGGGCCTCATGGGGGGTTCTAATATAGATTTATGGATTTTAGGAAGACCATAAAGACATGGAATCACAGGACATGAAACAGTAAAAAAGTGAAACAAATCCAAACTAATATCACCATTAATTTGTAGATCATAAACAACCATATTAACATAACTGACGCATTTTTTAACATCCAAAGAGGTGATACACTTAAAAGCATTAGTGTCATCAAGTAAAATAGAAACTGAATGCATATATCTATGTCGGTCCATAAGGACCACTACACCACCCTTGTCTGCTTGTTTAATAACTATATCTTTATTTGTTTGTAAACTCTTTAATGCTTTATTTTCATCATACGTTAAATTAAATGATTTCATTCTTATAAAATCAGAATACAAATGCCTCAAATCTGTTTCACATACATCATGAAACGCTGTTAAAACAGGTACACTAATAGGTATAAATGTACTACGTCGCTTGCAAGAAGTTTCAAGACAAATTGAGTCACCAAATAAAAGCTTCAAATTAACGTTCCTTACAAACTGCTTAAGGTCTGTAAGTGCAGCCACTAAATCGTCACTAGCTGTAGGTATAAAATTAAGTCCTTTGTGTAACAGGGAATAGTGAGCATCTTGTAACTCAAAGGTTGAAAGATTTAAAGTACCTTTATTCATTTTCGGCTTATCTTGCCCTGTCCTAAAGGGCTCTCGTTTTTCCGCTTGACCGGGACCATCATCTGTCCTGTTAGCGACTTCCTTCTAACTTTTAACTCTTAATAGTAATGTGTGTTTCTATCAGCGTTTCGTTGATGATTGTTTTATGATTTGGAAGGGTACTTTACCTCAACTTAATGAGTATATCCATTATTTGAATACAACTATGAGTTTCCTGAAATTTAAAATGGATGTTTCTGTTAGTGCGGTTGTATTTTTGGATGTTAAGATACAGCTCGCAGAAGGGTTCATTCACACTAGTATTCATAGGAAGGAGGTGTATTCTGGTAGATACATTCATAACAACAGTATGCATGCTCCACATGTTTTTAAAGGTATTGTGACTTCCCAGTTTAGTAGGGTCAGTGGGTTGAATACTGATGATGTACTTTTTAGTACACAGCTTAATGAAATGATTGAGGATTTTTTAAGCAGTGGCTATGACCCGGAATTGTTGTTGGACTTAAAAAACAAAACTTTAGCTGATAGGAAAACAACTTTGAAACCTATTTTTACAGAAGGTAGATGTAGTATTGTAACTACGGAGCATCAAAACCCTGCTGTTAGATATGTTACCTCATATAATATGAAAACATGTTTTCTCAAGCAGATCATACAGAGGAATTGGATTATACTTATGGCATCTACTGAAGTTAGGGATATTTTGGATGACAGACCCTACTTTGCTTATAAGAATATGAGGACTTTAAAGAGTAGGTTGTGCTACAAAGATTTCAGTGGATCTTCTGATTTAGTTGTCTCTGCTAAAATAGGCACTTACAAATGTATGAATTGTTCTTGTTGTCCTGACATCATTGGTGAGAATAGTCATAGATGTAAGCATCCAGTTAGTGATAAAGTGTATAATTTTGATTTAATGGCCACTTGTACCACATCTAATGTGGTGTATTTGGCAACTTGTGTCGTGTCCCTCATTGTATGTGGGGAAAACTACTAGAAGGTTAAAGGAACGCATTACTGAGCATAAATCAGAGATTAGAAGGGCCATTGATAGCAATGCTTTATATAAACATATAGCTAATTTTGGTACCGAGCATAGATTTTGTTTTAGAGTTATTGATGCCATACGTTTAACTCCTAGAGGTGGAGATAGTAATAATTTACTTGAGCTCAAGGAGTATGGATGGATACTTAGGTTTGGTTCAGACCACCCCCCAGGTTTAAATAACATGGTTACTTTGAAACCTGTGCTTATCAAATTACAGCATACTAAACTACGATGTTAAATGTTTTTATATATTAGTTTAGAACACCTTTTAGGTTCAAACAATATGGTTAATTTGATACCTGTGTTTTTAATTATAATGTATTAAAATATGATATTCAATGGTTTTAAGTTTTATATTACATTATCATTATATTATTGTATTATGTGTGGTCACATGACTTTTGGACTGCTAGTCATGTGATTTTGACCTGTATTTAAACCATTTTGGTTTTGGAATATATGTATTAGTATTGAAAAAGGGTTCTACCCGAAAGCTTTGCTTGCTATTTTTATATAAAGTGGTTTTCTCAACGGTCTTGTTGGTTTTTGAATCCCTGTTTTCCTCAGGATGTGAGTCAGGTCCCAACAGTGTAAGAGTAGGAATAGCTTGTTGCAAGCCTAGGAGGTAGGTGGCATCATGGGGGGGTGTCAGGTATACTGTAAGTGGATTAGAGCCCTGTGGCTCAGGTTTGCTCTTAGCTTAGCACAGCTAAGCTAGGGGGTGTGTCTAAACCTGCTTAGCACTCTTTACAAAGCCTAAGCGGGTGTGTGTGCCATGCACCAGGTTTTACAGGAAGAAAAAAGAAGTTAAACCAGGAAATAGCAGCAATGTGCACATTTGTGCACTCTGTGCAGCAGGCACAGGGGCTTAAACAGGGAGGCAATGGGAAGGGAAAACGGCAGTAGGAAGGTAATCAAGGAGAACTAGTGTACCTGGCAGGGGAAATCTATCAGAATCAGCCAATTACACAGGCAGCAGACCAGCCCAGCCCAGAACACTACTATAAACTAAGCAAACACCTTCCCTTCTGGTTTTTACCACACTCTACACCAATGGTGTGTACAAGTGGGGAAATTTTAATAAACAAACCTACAAAATGAGAAGGGCTGCTGTAGACAACATGTGCAAGAGGCTGAGGGTGGTGAGGATATGAATGCTGCTGAACAACCCACAGTGAGGAGACGGAGTAGAGTGTACAGACCCAGGGTAACATACCAGGGGCTACATGAGCTAGATATAGTGGAGTGCTATAGGGTGGACAGAGACCTCCTACAGCAAGTTATTGAGCTGGGCCGGCCACACCTGACACACCAAACTGAGCGAGGGGAACCCATCCCAGTGGATACCAAGGTATGTGTAGGCCTAGATATACTAGCCACAGGTACATCCCAAAGCACAACTGGGGATATCATGGGGATCTCACAGGCATCACTATCCAGAGTATTCCACCAGTCTTGGATGCCATGTCAGCACATGTCAGTGAGCACGTATATTTCCTCAACACCTGTGAGGTGTTGACCAGTAATATGCGTCTCTTCCACCAAATAGCAGAATACCCTGGGGTAGTGGGTGATATAGACTGCACGCACATATGCATCAAAGCACCACCTGGTGAGCAGGGTAGGGCCTACATCAACCACAGGGGCATCCCCTCCATCAACTGCCAGGTCGTATGTGATGCCCTGGGCATTATAATGAATGTGTGTGCTGGCTGCCCTGGAAGCTATGATGATTCCCACATATGGCATCTGATGCAGCTGTACCAAAGATGTGCCAATGGGGACATCCCCTATGGTCACCTAGTGGGGATGCTGGGTACACACTGGAGCTGTGACTGATGACACCCATCAGAAATGCAGTACATTTCTGCAAAATCCAAAACGGAGCTATGACAGCTCCAAATAAAGGCTGCATATCAAGTAGTAAGCATGCCAATGGCCAAGTATAAGGCCATTGGCATTGCAAACAAAACAAACAAAAAAAAACTTTCTTATTTTTTTACCCGATCTCTGCTTAGGGCAGCGGTGCTCAAACGAGATCGGGGGGAAAATAATAAAATAAACCTAAAATAAGCATTCTAACTAAAATCAGTATTCTGCCATGCAAGTTAATGGCAGGCAGAAAACAATCTGGCCAGTGAGTAGTGGTTGCTAAGGGGGGAGGCTCAGTGTGAGACATGTAACTATGCATTAGCAGGCAATCCTATGCAAATGAGAGGAAGGATAGTGAATCCCAGTTTTCCCCAGGATGTGAGTCAGGTCCCAACAGTGTAAGAGTAGGAATAGCTTGTTGCAAGCCTAGGAGGTAGGTGACATCATGGGGGGGTGTCAGGCATACTGTAAGTGGATTGGAGCTCTCTGGCTCGGGTTTGCTCTTAGCTTAGCACAGCTAAGCTAGGGGGTGTGTCTAAACCTGCTTAGCACTCTTTACAAAGCCTAAGCGGGTGTGTGTGCCATGCACCAGGTTTTACAGGAAGAAAAAAGAAGTTAAACCAGGAAATAGCAGCAATGTGCACATTTGTGCACTCTGTGCAGCGGGCACAGGAGCTTAAACAGTGAGGCAATGGGAAGGGAAAATGGCAGTAGGAAGGTAATCAAGGAGAACTAGTGTAGCTGGCAGGTGAAATCTATCAGAATCAACCAATTACATAGGCAGCAGACCAGCCCAGCCCAGAACACTACTATAAACTAAGCAAACACCTTCCCTTCTGGTTTTTCCCACACTCTACACCAATGGTGTGTACAAGTGGTGAAATTTTAACAAACAAACCTACAAAATGAGAAGGGCTGCTGTAGACAACATGTGCAAGAGGCTGAGGATGGTGAGGATATGAATGCTGCTGAACAACCCACAGTGAGGAGACAGAGAAGAGTGTACATACCCAGGTAACATACCAGGGGCTACATGAGCTAGATATAGTGGAGTGCTATAGGGTGGACAGAGACCTCCTACAGCAAGTTATTGAGCTGGGCCGGCCACACCTGACACACCAAACTGAGCGAGGGGAACCCATCTCAGTGGATACCAAGGTATGTGTAGGCCTAGATATACTAGCCACAGGTACATCCCAAAGCACAACTGGGGATATCATGGGGATCTCACAGGCATCACTATCCAGAGAATTCCACCAGTCTTGGATGCCATGTCAGCACATGTCAGTGAGCACGTATATTTCCTCAACACCTGTGAGGTGTTGACCAGTAATATGCATCTCTTCTACCAAATAGCAGAATACCCTGGGGTAGTGGGTGATATAGACTGCACGCACATATGCATCAAAGCACCACCTGGTGAGCAGGGTAGGGCCTACATCAACCACAGGGGCATCCCCTCCATCAACTGCCAGGTCGTATGTGATGCCCTGGGCATTATAATGAATGTGTGTACTGGCTGCCCTGGAAGCTATGATGATTCCCACATATGGCATCTGATGCAGCTGTACCAGAAATTTGCCAATGGAGACATCCCCTACGGTCACCTAGTGGGGATGCTGGGTACACACTGGAGCCGTGGCTGATGACACCCATCAGAAATGCACACACACCTGAACAACAATACCATGATGAGGCACACGCACAGGTCAGACATATAATAGAGCATGTATTTGGGATGATCAGTTCACGGTTCCGGTGTCTAGACACATCCGGTGTACCCAAATTATTAGGGTATGTGCTATGCTGCACAATATGATCCTGCGGAAACAGCTGCAGCAGGAACAGCATGGGGAAGGGCCACACAGCCCCCCAGCAATGCCAAGGCCTGCACAGGCACAGAGTGACCCTGACGAGGAACAATCTGAGCCTTCCCCAGTAGGCAGAAGGAGGCATGCCCAGTATGCCCTGGCCTTGGCAAATAGGCAACACAAAGCACATGCTCTGACACAGTAGGGACCCAGGGAATGACACCTCTCTCTGACACGCACATACAGTAAAAGGGATGCCAAAGATGACACTACCTGTGCTCAACCATGTATAGTGAGTGTATTATGTGCATTCGACATAGGCAGCCTTCCAGCACCATCCGCAAGTCTGGCACACCCTCAAGGTAAGTCAATCAACCTACCAATTGCCAAATGGAGTAGAATGTGTCATTACCTGTGGCTATGGTATGGATGTGAGCATACAAGGGAATTGGGTGACTGAATGTTATGGCAGCAGACAGTAGACACCCACAGTGGCACCATGACATCTGTTACACACAGTAGCCAGGGTGACAAAACCCACTGCAGGAATTGTGCTGAGTGACATGTGTGTCCATATGGCCCACACATGCCAGTCAGGATGGTTTACATACCCAACAAAGTCTCAGCCAGCAGGACAGATGTAGACAAACCCAAACTGAGCCTGTGCCATGGCCCCAGAATGATGGCAATGGTTAACCTCCCCCTCAGGCCTACACAGACAGACCACAGCAGGGCAGGCAGTGGGATGTTAGTTCTGAAGGGTAGGAAGTCAGACAATAATGTGTAGGGCAACCAAAGCCACGATCTGTAGTACACTTGTATGCCTCTGGTCAGCATGATAGTTAGCAATACATAATGAAATGGAGTACCTGTGTTAGACAAATATGTATTTAAACATGTATAAAGTGCTAGTTTAAAAGCAAGTAGTATATAATGCATTTTATTCTATTTACAATATGGCAATAAGAATGATTTTACATGTAGTTGCTTGAAGCTTGGAACTGCAGTGTGTTTGAACTCTGACCCTGGCAGTAGCTAGCCCAGCAAGCTTATGTTTCTCACTAATGATTATCTGCTGGGTCAGCAAAATTAAATGTATAAAGCATTGAATATTCTTATTCCTTCCTCTGAGATAATTGACCTTGTGAATGTATCAGAAGATAAGACACAGCTGCTTCAAGAAGAACAAAGAAGAATATTGCCAGAGTGAACCGACCATTGTATTCGAGCTGGCCTGAGACCTTGGGAAAGCAACATTTACAGAAAGACATTATAGTGAACCAGGTGCTTTGCAAGGCTGTATTATTCCCATGGGAAAACTTTTAAAATGTATAACATCAGCTTTTTCTTATGAATAGAATATTGTAGACTATAGTGATGTAGGTGCCCTGTGACTAACCACGTCAGTAAGGTGGGCACAGCTTGAATGTAAGACTATATAAAATTGTGTACTTCCTGCATCATGTCAGACAAAACTCTGTACTTGTATGGTTTTTTGCCTCCTGGTGTACACTAGTAAACTTTTGCATCTGAGCCTCCTGTGTTGTTATCATTTGTTTTTATTTAACAACCTGACATACTAGTACAGTCATAGCAAATGTGTACAAGTGCCACGTGTGCCCCCCACATCCTACATAGTAATGTAATAACAGTCAGGTGTGCCCTCCAACCCTGTGTAGAAATGTATAAATAGTCAGGTGTGCCCCTTCCATCCTACATAGTAATGTAATAGCAGTCAGGTGTGCCCCCCCAACCCTGTGTAGAACTGTAGAAATAGTCATGTGTGCCCACTCATCTTACATAGTAATGTAATAACAGTCAGGTGTGCCCCCCAACCCTGTGTAGAAATGTAGAAATAGTCAGGTGTGCCTCCCCCATCCTACATAGTAATGTAATAACAGTCAGGCGTGCCCCCCAACCCTGTGTAGAAATGTAGAAATAGTCAGGTGTGCCCCCCCATCCTATATAGTAATGTAATAACAGTCAGGTGTGCCACCCCAACCCTGTGTAGAAATGTAGAAATAGGTGTTCCCCCCATCCTACATAGTAATGTAATAACAGTCAGGTGTGCCCCCACACTCCTGTGTAGAAATATAGAAACAGCCAGGTGTGCCCCCCCGCTATGCAGAAATGTAGTAACAGTCAAAGCTACATGATCGATGGATACCCTGCAGAGTCAGTATGCTACCACTCAGTGTATAACACAAAGGTCAGCACTGCAGCACAAACTACCTTGACACGATCCACATATTCAATACAGACGGCCACACTGGGCATGCTCACACACTTAAACACATGAAGGCCATGTCTGCAAACACCAGTGGACAAGACATATCTGGCAGTTGCAGTTGTTAGTGCAGACACTTGTCAGTATGCACCACTCATACCTTGCACACACAGTGAATAGGAATACAGACATATATGTCAGGACAACACACTATAATAAGCCAAAGGTAGACGTACATAGATGTGTGGAAGAGGATGACTGTGACAAGGAGCCATCCAGGCCTGTCCCACCCAGCACACAGCCAAAGGGCTCCAAACACATGAGGTGCAAATGTCACTCACTGCAGATACTAGCCACCAGTATCTGTCAGCATTTGCAGACTATGTGGTATACGTGCCAGCTGAGCAACATGACTGTACAAGGAAGTAGTCATCCAGCAGCTGTATACAGGTACCTGTGACATATGACCCCATGTGTGCCCGCATCTGGCGTGTCAACCCCTAGATGAATGGGTTATGGCCCATGCACACACCGCCCTCCCCACAGCCCTACTATGACAAGCCTGCTGAGGTCATCCAATGTGAAATACACCTTTGGGAGAGTTGTAGCTCAGTATTCTCCATGGCATGTCCCATAACTGCGTACTGCTGTAGTGTGATAAACTAGTTAGGTAGGAGTTCTAACCCCAGACTTGGCAACTGTGTGTGTGTGTGTGTGTGTGTGTGTGTGTGTGTGTGTGTGTGTGTGTGTGTGTGTGTGTGTGTGTGTGTGTGTGTGTGTGTTTTTGTGTGTGTGTGTCTGTCTCTGACTGTGTAGAGAGCCATGCTTTTTAGGGTACTCACACTCCTTACAATTCATATACTCTACTTTGGCAAGGCTGCTGATGTCATCCACCTAGAAATACACCCCTGGAAAGGTTGTAGCCCAGTAATCTCTGTAGCGCATCCTGTAACTGCGTACTGCTGTAGTGTGATAAACTAGTTAGGTAGGAGTTCTAACCCCAAACTTAGCAACTGTGTGTGAGTGTGTGTGTGTGTGTGTGTGTGTGTGTGTGTGTGTGTGTGTGTGTGTGTGTGTGTGTGTGTGTCTCTGACTGTAGAGAGCAATGCTTTTTAGGGTACTCACACTCCCTACAATTCATATACTCAACTTTGGCAAAGCTGCTGATGTCACCACCTAGAAATACACCTCTGGGAAGGTTGTAGCCCAGTAATCTCCATAGCACGTCCTGTAACTGCGTACTGCTGTAGTGTGATGAAGTAGTTAGGTAGGAGTTCTAACCCCAGACTTGGCAACTGTGTGTGTGATTGTGTGTCTGTGTGTGTGTGTTTGTGTGCGTGTCTGTCTGTCTCTGTGTAGAGAGCATGCTTTTTAGGGTACTCACTCTCCTTACAATTCATATACTCAACTTTGGCAAGGCTGCTGATGTCACCCACCTAGAAATACACCAAGGAAGGTTGTAGCCCAATAATCTCCGTAGCACTTCCTGTAACTGTGTACTGCTGTAGAGTGATAAACTAGTTAGGTAGGAGTTCTAACCCCAAACTTGGCAACTGTGTGTGAGTGTGTCGGTGTGTGTGTTTGTGTGCATGTCTGTCTGTCTCTAACCCCACACCCACCATAACTAAATATGCCAACTCTGAGATCGCTCTACAGTAGACAAAATGGCAAAATCCGACTAGCAGCCAAGTGAAATCTTTCCCTGCATTAAATTGGTTATTCGCGATTTTCTGCTTTCGGTCTTACCAGTTCGATGTTTAGGTGTTATCTGGAGATATAGACCCTTTAAAATACTGCCAGTGTCCATTAATGAAAGTGCCAAACTTTTTATTGTTTCTGGACTTTTTATTGTTTCTGGATTTTCTGGTTGTTCCCCCATCCATGAGATCTAAACAAATAATCATTGTAGCTTCAAAGACTCTGTAAAGCTTTGTCTAGATGACATTTAGTTACATCCTGATTCTTGGGATTTTTTAAGTAGTATTAAAAGTGACTATTATAATGGGAATAACACTTTCACTATTATTGATGTCATAGACTTGTTAACCTCGATTCCCCATTATGAGGGGTTGACTTTTTTTCTACGAGGCCCTCTTGGAAGTATGTGACTTAAGTAATAACCTTCTAAATTTCGTTATGGTCCTCATGGACATTATTTTAAACAATAATTTCTTCACATTTGAGGGTGAATTTTTTAAACAGACTAAAGGGGTGGCCGTGGGTATTTGTTGTGCCCCCCTTTTTGCAAACTTAGTAATGTACAGATGGGAAAAAGAACATATTTTAATAGTAAATTCCCAGATCAATGGTGGACCTACCTCCACTTCCTGGATGACATATTTATTTTCTGGAAGAAAGATGGGGAAATTATGGAATTTTTTGATTGTATTAACAGAGTATGTACTTATTTTAAAATTACTAGTACTCTTAGTAAGGATTCCATTAATTATTTGGATGTAAATGTTGCTTTGGACAGGGACAAAAAAAGTTTCACATCCATAGTATTCAGGAAGCCAACTTTCTCAAATGACTATTTGGAATATAACAGTAGTCATCCGGGTTACACAAAGAGAAATATTGTAAAAGGGCAGATGATGAGGCTTGCCAGAATGTGTTCAAGTCAAGATATTTGTAAGAGGGAAATGGCTACCTTGGTAAACCTCTTTATTGAAAGAGGCTACCCGACACAAATGCTATACCCCATATGTGAGGAAGTTATGAATGAATAGGGAAAAAGATTTAAACCTTTACTAGGAACAACAACTGAACCTATAGGGAACCCTGAGGTCCAGAACACGGACAAAAATTACAGTCAAGCATTGGTTTTAAGATTTGGTGAGCTGAGTAAGGAAATTAAACAGATAGTGAGAAGGAATTGGGTCATATTTAAAAGTACGGACGACCTTTTAGATTTTATAGGTAAAGAACCTGTGTTTGCATTTAAAACTAATTATAATTTAAAATTTTTATTGGAGCACCGTATTCATTCAAGTGGTCTACCAAGAGAGACCAGGAACTGTGGATTATGTGCCTACTGTCCGTACATTTTGGGCATTGAGTACATGGAAATAGGGTCCCCTAGGAGGAAAGTTACACTGAAAAGGGGCTCTTGTGGATCTAAGGGGTTAGTGTATGTGGCAGTTTGTCAGAACTGTCAACATTTCTATGTATGCAAAACTGAAAGGGCTCTCCGTAGGAGGATATATGAACACCTCTACGCTATTAGATGTGAAGATGAGAACAATTCCCTATATAGGCACTTGAAGGGGAACGTGTTATGTAAAACTTTTCACTTTGGGATTTTAGAAATTGTAGGAAGTGACTTGAGGGGAGGGAATTGGAAGAAGAGACTTGAGAGGGAAGAGTTAATGTGGCAGTTTAGACTAAATTCCACCCACCCCCGGTATAAATGAGACATGTAGTATCATGCCAGTATTGAAGTACAAGGCATTAAAGCTTTAGAAGACATTTTTTTATCAAAAAAGATTTTTAAATAAGACATTTAATATATAAAATGTGAATCATAGTTTTGTAATATTGTATTATTGCACATTTAAATATTTGGAAGTGTTCTTATATATTTTTATGTCATTAATAAGATGGTTCTGAATTAATTTAAAAGCATTTTTAACTTTTACCCTTACAAGGACTTCCTTACATTTTTGACTCTTAATTGACAATCAACTTTAATTGTTCACCGGGGACTATTTAAGTATGGTATTGATGTATTTTAATTTGTTCTGAAGATGTCTTGGGTTACAAGACGAAAGCGCGCTTGACTACTGGTTTGGATTATTGTAATAAATCAACTTTGTATCTGCTTTGGAGGTTGCTGCAACACTTTTTTCCCACTGTTTCCACAGGAATTGCTTTGTCTGTTTATTGGTTGAAGTTTGGCAAGTTCCTACCTGTTTTTTTGTACTTCCTCAGTTAACATACAGTGAAAAAACACTAAAAACTAAGCACACTCTATAGGACAAAACTCTGTCTATCTAACACTGCAAAATGTCATATTGCCACTACCTACCTAGTTTACAGTCATTGCAAAGAAATGGAAAGTACTGAATACGGGGAAAATGCAAGGAATAAGGAAATACTAACATTTCTCAAATAATATTTTATCAACACTTGCTATGTCTTTATCATTAATGGGAGTCTTGCATTACCTGTTGCTTTGTAACAGATGCAGTTTAGTAATATATCTCTAAGGTTGAGTGACACAGTAAAGAGAAAACTAATATTTGAAGCTACCTTTCTCTTTCCTGTAATTATGTACACCCTCTGAAGTAATATGCGTGTGTGTGTGTGTGTGTGTGTGTGTGTGTGTGTGTGTGTGTGTGTGTGTGTGTGTGTGTGTGTGTGTAGAGAGAGAGAGGACAGGTTTGTAGGAGAAGAAACCTAACAATAGAGTGACAACCACCTTTTTTGTAATATCATGGATTGTGACAGTGTCTTTGTAGTCTGTCAGCTTTAGCCGTTTCACTTACAGTATATGGAGTCCCGGTTATGAAGGACTTGCTGTTTCACGCTAGGCCAAAGGAATGGACACAGTGCTAATGGTAGTATGTGCTCTGATGCCATCAAGCATGGTAATTTATTTCTGCAGCTCCCACTTCTGTATAAACTTAGACAGGAGACAATGTTGTAATGATGCATGCAAGCTGTGTAATCCAAGTTATGGGAAGGGAATAAATGAACTAAGCAACCTCTGAGAATTCAGCAGGAGGAGGACAGACTTTTAAGTAACTTGGAGGACTCAACAGAGTAAATAAAGGTATTATTCTTCATAAAAAGATAGATTGAAACACAGAATGATACAATTAAATACAAAGAGGATCAGCTCAGATGCATTGTAAATAATCACTTATTTCCATTAGAAGTAATGGCAAATGCATGATACTGACTTCCTGAAGACACTGTAAAATCAAAAACAGTGATAAAATGTAAGAGTTTGTGCAACAGATATAGGGCAGTTTTTGTCTTTTATGCTGCTGGAGGTTACATTAGACCGAGTCCTAATTAGGAGTAACAACTCTGCATTTATTTCACTATTTGTTGCACTATTTATTATAATGCATTGCCTAAGAATTCAAAGTGTTATATACATTTTCTGTATGCTGATGATTTGTACTGTTCTACTCATCCTCTTCTTTTTTATTGTTCTTCTAATTGTTAGTTATTATTGCTATTATTTTATTTTTTGTTCAGGGAATAGAACCCTGGGGCCAAGGATTTTTTTCATGCATATTGTGAAATTTGGTAACTGACTCAAAACACATTTGTATGCCTCCTATTAGGCTAAATGAGACTTGGTAACAAACCAGTTTGTTCAGGGACATCTTTAGGTGGGGGTTAGGTAGAAATATTAGTGTGAATTAAAAGAGGATATGGGGAGGATGAAAGGGTTAAATGGGAATGTAGGAGAATTGGGAGGAAATGAGTTAAGGGTAGGGAGGGGTTTAATGGGTTTTATGCAAGTGTAACTGCATAAGGAATCACATTTTGGCATGAACTTGCTACATGCCCTCCCTCCTTTTTTTGGAGAACAGAGAGAGATTGTGGTTATTTTATAAGTTTGAGTAGGGTGGAGAAGAGGGGCAGACTTGTCCTCTTCTGTTCCCCCTCTGATGTTGGCTGTTTAATTCAGTGAGTTGGGAAAGGAAAGCAGTTGGACGCAGCTTGATAGGTAAAATAAGCAAGCAGAGGTAAGGACGCTGCTTATTTGGTTGGATATTTAATGCAGTAAGTGTTAAATTAAGTGAGTGATGGGGCACTGCTTCATAAATAAAATAAGAGAGCAGAGGTAAGGATGCTGCTTATTTGATTGGATGTTTAATTCAATAAGTGATAAAGGAAGTGAGTGATGGAAAGCTGCTTCATAAGTAAAATAAGAGAGCAGAGGTAAGGACACTGCTTATTGGGTTAGGGTGAGCAGGGTCACTCTACCCTAGTTAACTGTTATATGGCTGCTTATGCTGTGATTAATATTAATTATATGGTTGTTTATGTTGTGATTAATAAATAATGTTGGTTAATAAAGTTATCGTAGTCAAAAGAAGCAGGCTAGCAAGTATGGTAGGTGCACAGGCCAAGCAAACTATTACATAACAAAAAAGAAGAGCCAGCACCTTGGGAGCGTGAATGTTTATTGAGAAAACCAGACCGGTTTCAGCATATTGCTTTTATCAGTGGTACATGAAATAAGGCAGTGTAAAGACTGCAATATATACTCTGTCTAATTAAAGACAAATGACATAATTTCCTGACTAATGAATATTCAGTCTGATACTGAACCATAAAAATAAAATACAATCAAAATAATAAAAAATGTAAACAAAAATTAATTTATTTTTTCTTTTGTTCCAAAATTAAACTAAACCTATGAGATTTGTTGATCCATAAGTTGTATCAAGACCCATGAAGAGAAAGGAGATGTTGACAAAACCCTACAGTTTGTCATTTAATCCCGGTGGGAATAAACCCCCTAATTTCACAATCCATTTCCTTTCCTTCATGTTTAATATAACATGCCACCCTGTTTTAAAAGATCTGTTGCCCGATATTTTGTCAATGACTGTAAAAGTAAATTTAGCAGTATGATGAACAAGTGAATGTCTCTATAAAGCATTGGTGGCCCTTGCATTTCTGATGTCTCCTAGATGTTCTGACATTCTACACCTAAATTGTCTAGAAGTTTGCTCCACATAAAAGGCTTGACAAGTACAGGTGGCCAGATATATAATCCAGCCTGTTCCGCAATTGGCATAAAAATTCATGTCATAAACCTGCAATATGCTGAAACCGGTCTGGTTTTCTCAATAAACATTCATGCTCCCAAGGTGCTGGCTCTTCTTTTTTGTTTTGTCATAGTTTGCTTGACCTGTGCACCTACCATACTTGCTAGCCTGCTTTTTTTGACTATGTGTACTTAGCTGGTTGTTGGTGTGAGGTGTGCTGAAGTAGGAGCCATTTTGTGGCATTCGGTGTTGGTAGAAGAGGATTCCTCACATTGTTGCTGGATGTTATCCTTTCTTTCATCATTTCGTTCACTTGTATGTTCACCTTGTTATTAATTTATCTTGGTTTGGCAAAACAAAGGATAGTCAAGAACAAAATGGCATCTGTTGCCCCTTCTTTTGAACCATTTATTGGATTAACCCTCATTATTCTGCAGCTAGTGAAGGGTGATGGTCTACATGTTTTCGCATTATCAGCATTGATTGTATTTTATTTTTATGGTTCAGTATCAGACTGAATATTCATTAGTCAGGAAATGATGTCATTTGTCTTTAATTAGACAGAGTATATATTGCAGTCTTTACACTGCCTTATTTCATGTACCACTGATGAAAGCAATATGCTGAAACCGGTCTGGTTTTCTCAATAAACATTCACGCTCCCAAGGTACTGGTTCTTTTTTGATTTTTTAATAAAGTTATGTTTATGGAAGTTTAATAAAGGTCGTCAAACGTCATTTGGTGTGATGTGTGTTTACTGAAGGGGACCAGGACAAGGTTATTTATCAAAACAGATCCAAGCACTTTAGCATTAATTTCACATTCCAGCTTAAACTAATATGACTTTTTGGTCTCTATGATAGCACAGTAACTATGCTCACTCTTGCATACCTGCATACATTTCTTTAGGCCATTTTTCAGATTTTAAATTCAACAGAAAAACACAAAACACATAAATTATATCATTCTAAATATTTTTACCAGTGTCAGTAATCTTTTCTCTTCACAGACATTATTGATGCACCTATATAACATGAATGGTACTATCACCAAATACCTTACTGGCATTATTGTCTTTGCATCATTTCTACACAGTTGGTAGTGCTTTGGTCTCAGCATCTTGACTGCATACACATTTTAAGACAGGTTTTAATTTTAGCTGTCTACTCCTGCTGTTAGACTATAATTAACTGCAGAAAAAGTCAGTACCTCTGTAACCAGAGACTTTTGTCAGCCCCGTAGTGGTTAAGGTGTTCACCTTATAGGCACAAGGTGCAGGGTTTGATTCTCACATGGAGTAATTGGCTGAGTTTCAAATGGCCCACAAAGACAGTTAACTTGGTATTAATTTATAAACTTATACAGCTCAGATGGTGTAGTGGTATGTTGCTGTGATTATAGAGGCAGCATCTGGGGTTTGAGAATTGACAGGGCTGACTATTTAGTTCCTCAATAGCTCATTGTGATGAAACACTACCTTGTTGTACCTTTTTGCACAAACAGGCACGGTTCTAATCTTGGGAGTGGTAGTAAGCTGTATGCATAATTTCACCAAAGAATATGTGAATATGTGTAGAAACAGTCATGTAGTGTTAACAGATATTTGCTCGTAAGGAAATGTTTAACTATTCTCTGTCTCATATCACCTACTTAGAGGCAATCTCTGCTTGACTTACAAAGCCATGTCTGACCCAGCTCTGTTAGAAATGCTACATCTAAAGAAATCCCAATCCCTCTGAATCACATGCTCCAGAGACCTCAACCTCATTATCACAATCAACAGAGCATGCTGGAGGGACAGGTTCATAACCCAGAGACTGTCCATGCTATGGAACAGACTTCCCATACATGTAATGCAGAGCACCTCACTGACCCTCCTCAAGAGAAATCTTGATGAGTGGATGAGAAATAAAAAATTCACCCCAGGGATCACTCCAGTGGCTTTACGCAATAGAGGCACTGGGAACAAAGGTCGGGTGGCACGATGCCAGGGTAATGCTATGGGCTAGGCTTGTAAAAGCCCCAGGACCATTAGCCTAGTACACACCTATGAACTTAAGTGAATGTTTCACATTTCACTTTACCGCTAAGCATGCATAAATTCAAAGCAAGATCACAAACCATTTATGCCCACTGTACTGTTTCAGTTTTATATCAATGTGCAGTTACTTTGTAGGTAATAATTTCAGAACTGAAAAGGAAAACCCTGATAGTGCAGTTGAACTAGAATAACACGGAACCACTCTGAATCCATTGGACTTGTACTTATCTATAATACCATTCAGGTTATGGTTTAAAGATGCTGCTTTTACAGTGATGGGAGATAACAGTATGTACTCTGGCTGATATACGCTGCATCTAAAATAGTGAGAAATAGCACTATTGCAAGAAGTGCAAATACTCCTTCACACCACCATATAATGCCAGGGGTCTATGTTATGTTATCGAATGATGAAAAGAGCGAACTTCCTTTCATCGAACTGTAAAAGTTGACAGCACTAAACAGCAAAGACATGGAACATTGATTTTTTTCCCAGGGAAAACAATTGGAGGGCTGTCTTTGGGACTTTGCAGTTTCCTCCACTATGGTGCGATCTCAGAGTTGGTATATTTAAGTAGGGGGGATGTGGTGGGTGAAGCCCCCCACTTTATTTTGAGTCTGAATTTTTTTTTTTTTTTTTTTTGTGGAGCAGCAATTTTTTTCCCTGGGAAAAAAAATCGCTGTTCCAGGTCTTCGCTGTTTAGTGCTGTTGACCTTTCAAGTTTAATGAAAGTGTGTTCTTTTCATTGTTAGATAACGTAACATAGACCCTAATGCCAGATATATGTCAGGAGAGTAAAAGTACAATCACATAAATATAAGATTTTCATCAGGAGAGTGCTACACAAGCAATGGCTTCAATGAGTTCTCTCCAGCTTGGAAACTTTTTGAATTCTAGTTACCATGTGCTACAAAATTGCTGGGATTTCTCTGTGGGATCATAATTAATTTGCCACATAAATATTCCGTATTTCTAATGTAAACCATACCACAGATTTTAAATGAAAGGAACATTTTTTTAAACTATACAATGTAAAAGTCATTTATGTAATAATGTGGTGCCATAGTAACAGTGATGATTCTCTTTGGAAATATGTGGATGTTGTGCTTTATGACTTCAAACATCTTCACATTATAACTCTGCTACATGATGTGTTGAAAACTAAATTCATGACTTAAAATGAAAGTGATTTAACCTAGTGTGTCAAAGTACAAGGTACAACTATTATTCTACATTACAGGTATTTTTGCTCCTTTAATTCTGTGCTACACTTTCTCACAGGCTGTCTCACTCTGAATAATTCTTTAACCTAATTCTTTGAAGGCATATTGGTACCACTGCCTTCAATAAAGCAGCACAAGCATTGGACACCACTTCCCTCAGTAAAGGAAGACAGGCATTGGGCACCACTTCCCTCAGTAAAGGAAGACAGGTATTGGACACCGCTTCCCTCAGTAAAGGAAAACAGGCATTGGACACCACTTCCCTCAGTAAAGGAAGACAGGCATTGGACACCACTTCCCTCAGTAAAGGAAGACAGGCATTGGACACCACTTCCCTCAGTAAAGGAAGACAGGCATTGGGCACCACTTCCCTCAGTAAAGGAAGACAGGCATTGGACACCACTTCCCTCAGTAAAGCAGCACAGGCATTGGACACCACTTCCCTCAGTAAAGGAAGACAGGCATTGGACACCACTTCTCTCAGTAAAGGAAGACAGGCATTGGACACCACTTCCCTCAGTAAAGCAGCACAGGCATTGGACACCACTTCCCTCAGTAAAGGAAGACAGGCATTGGACACCACTTCCCTCAGTAAAGGAAGACAGGCATTGGACACTACTTCCCTCAGTAAAGGAAGACAGGCATTGGACACCACTTCCCTTGGTAAAGGAAGACAGGCATTGGACACCACTTCCCTCAGTAAAGCAGCACAGGCATTGGACACCACTTCCCTCAGTAAAGGAAGACAGGCATTGGACACCACTTCCCTCAGTAAAGCAGCACAGGCATTGGACACCACTTCCCTCAGTAAAGGAAGACAGGCATTGGACACCACTTTCCTTGGTAAAGGAAGACAGGCATTGGACACCACTTCCCTCAGTAAAGCAGCACAGGCATTGGACACCACTTCCCTCAGTAAAGGAAGACAGGCATTGGACACCACTTCCCTCAGTAAAGGAAGACAGGCATTGGACACCACTTCCCTTAGTAAAGGAAGACAGGCATTGGACACCACTTCCCTCAGTAAAAGAAGTCAGGCATTGGACACCACTTCCCTCAGTAAAGGAAGACAGGCATTGGACACCACTTCCCTCAGTAAAGGAAGACAGGCATTGGACACCACTTCCCTCAGTAAAGGAAGACAGGCATTGGACACCACTTCCCTCAGTAAAGGAAGACAGGCATTGGACACCACTTCCCTCAGTAAAGGAAGACATGCATTGGACACCACTTCCCTCAGTAAAGGAAGACAGGCATTGGACACCACTTCCCTCAGTAAAGGAAGACAGGCATTGGACACCACTTCCCTCAGTAAAGGAAGACAGGCATTGGACACCACTTCCCTTAGTAAAGGAAGACAGGCATTGGACACCACTTCCCTCAGTAAAGGAAGACAGGCATTGGACACCACTTCCCTCAGTAAAGGACGACAGGCATTGGACACCACTTCCCTCAGTAAAGGAAGACAGGCATTGGACACCACTTCGCTCAGTAAAGGAAGACAGGCATTTCAATGTAAACTTCAACTTCATTTTCTTTCAGCTTCAGAAGGCAAATGACTTATGACCCCAACATGGCAAATGACTCAGTAAGTAAAATAAAATGCTTTTACATTTATCCAAATGTAATCATGAAGTATACAGTAATACTATGGCTTCAAAATTAATTTTGCATAAGGATTACTAGTATATAATATGTTAGAACATATCTTTGTATATCACATTTAAATGATTCTATATGATCTGTTAGCATAAATCCTGTTTTCAGTAAAGAAGAATCTTATGTATGTTGACTTTGCCCTAAAGGATAATCAGATATTCATTAGCAGAAAACATGTAGTGTGAGAACAATGCCACTGTTATTAACCCTATCTATCTATCTATCTATCTATCTATCTATCTATCTATCTATCTATCTATCTATCTGCCTGTCTGTCTATCAATCTGTCTTTTTTTTCTATCTTCAACAGATTGGTGGTCTAGAAAATAATGGCTTTTTTCAACAAAAACAAAATGGTTATAAATGTTAATAAGATTAAATTAAGAAATGGTGAGTGGATTACATCAGTATGGTCCCATTAGTATAATGCAAACATAAAACACATAAAAGCATTTCAGGGTAATAGAATTACAAAAGTCTAAAAATTAGAATTCCTGTCAGAAACAACTAACAAGTAAAAGGTTGATAAACCATTAGAAGGTGTTGGAGAAACCCTGCCATTAGAGTATGTAAAAGACATGAAGTGACTTAGAGGGTAGTTTATGCTTTCAAGATAAGATATAGGATTACAGACCATATAATCAGAAATTAGAAAAGAAGAATAACATGTGAGAGGTAATGGGTATAGTTTACGTAACTACTACTAGATGAATAGATTATCTTGTTTTTGAAATACTTTTAAGGCTGATTAGAAAGCAGGAAGGAAATCTCTGATGCATGTAGAAATTAAGTTCTGTATTAATATGCCTTAGATAACCAAAGCAATTCTTTTGCCTAGAATGATTGCTGAGGAATATTAAATATGTGGGACATGAGACAAGTTTTAGACAGCTGGTGAAGTAATAGTGTTTATCTAAGGGTATCTGTCAAACTGGAAAAGTTTGAAAATCATTCTGCTTAAAAGAGTAAACAATAAAGTTGTATGGAAATTAAACCTAACTTTTCTAACATGATGGGTGGAGTACCTTCCTGTTGGTGTGAACAGTGACGCCACGTGCTATGTTTACATAAGTTAGCCTTTCTGCTTTACTTTGTACAGAGTTGACAAGTAAAGTAAAGTAAATGCATACTCAGTTGCTGGAATAAGCTCAATATTTGCAAATATCATCTTGGCACAAAGGTCAGTAATCTGAAGGCCTTATGATTGGTTTATTTATTGAACTATGATCTTCAGTTGGTTTATCAGGTATGTGGACTAGGCCACAGACCCTTGTAAGCAGTGAGCCAGGCCCAAAGAGGTTCAGTATAACAGATAAAAAAACATACATGATGGGTAAAAGGCTGTTAAAGAGACATGCCAAGCATGGTGTGAAGGTTATCTTTTAACTATTAATATAAAGAAAAGTTAAACTGGTGTCAAGAAATACTTGTATGTAACTGCATGTACTGTTCTCAAGGAATGGTCGTTGCTATAGCAACAGACTGCTTGTGGAGGAGTTTGGTTGCATGAGTTAGTTGCAAGCATTGCAGCTTTGGTCTTTATAAAGCTGTTACTTAGTATCTTTTTACTAAATTAACTGGGATTAAAGTGAGGTAGCTTGTTTTGTAAATGAGAAATAAAAACAGAAGCAAAGTATCATAACACAGAAGTGGTATCCACACTTGAAAATGACAAGATTTTCCTACCAAGAAAGTGGTATCCAAACTTGAAATGGCAAATTCAAATGTAGGAATAAGCAGTTAGAGATTCGGCTAGGAGAAAGGAAGGGATTCATGAGTATTGTGGATAGTACAGTATGAAGGCTGTGCCTTGCAGGACTTCTCTGTGGAATGTTTTATATATATATATATATATATATATATATATATATATATATATATATAACTTGTGCTACACAAGACCTATTCCTGTATTTTGTAGACAAGGAATCAGGAAAGAATTGTTGTCTAAACCATAGCGTTTCAGTTCATCTTCCAGTATGGATGAGTGACAGAATCAAACACCTTGCTAAGATCAAAGCGCTAGACAAATTTGGTCTTCTTTGCCCATTTTCTTGTAAATTAAATTAGTAAAATAAAGCTTGGTCCTCACGTTACTGTGACCTTCTCCCAAACCCATGTTCATAGTCATTAAGAAGACCACCTGAGTCCATGACTCCAGATCTTCAGTAAATTGTCAGTTTGCTATTTTTTCCTGAAAGATGTTTAAAAAGGGCAGGACTGATGCATGCAGATTAGAAACAAAAAGTGCAGTGTGGAAAGGTTAAGGTGTTTGCTGGGAAATTTAATGAGAGACCATCTGCATTAGGTCTATCAAAGTTTGGGATTTGCTTTAAGAATCTCCTGATGGTTTGAGGGAACCTATTTAAAATAAAAGACAGGGATGAAATGGGGGGGGGGGGGGCTGGAGGAAAAGAGAAAAAGATATTAGGGCTATCAAAATGGGAGGAACTGCTGCTTGAGCAATGGCACTGTGGCTGAAATATGTGGACTTTTTGAATAAGAATGGTTTTGCTGAGTTTTTCCACTTAGATCATTGATTTCTCTCCAGAGATTTTAAACCTGCAGAGAATTTTTAAGCTTGGTTTTGTTAAAAGGTTGCTTATTTTTCCTTAGCTGATGTCATATGCCATAGTCTAATAGGGGACCAATTAGTTTGTATGCTGACCAAGTACTGTCTTTTCATTTAAAGGACTTCAGTAGGACTGGAGTGAAGCAAGGTACAATATGATGACATAGCCTTCCTTTTGTAAGAGAAATATAAATATTTTTTTACAAGTGGGACGGGTGTTGTGGATAAATTCAGGAGCAATGTGCTGCATTACTCCAAAATTAGAACATGTTTTCAAGATTTGTAAAGTTCAAATAAAAGAAGATATTCATAGTTCTAGGAAAAGGACAATAATATAATTAAATAAGCTGGAGGACAGAGAAGAGTGTTACAATACTAGAGTTATCACTTAAACTGATGGAAGAACTGTTGAGATGTAAGGTTTGGTTACAATAATCTAATACAGAATATTATGGTTCCCAGCTGGTTGGTCAGATACAGTTTGGCATAAGAACTACTTGTAAAAAGCATCAGCTAAAAGTTTGATAAATTCCACATTTTCAAGATGATCACACTGATAAGAAAAACAACATAAGCCAAAAAAACATAAAACACTGAATGGTAAAACTCCGATGTGGACCCAAGAATAAGCACTAACATTGTCAGTCCTGGTGTTTTTCACTAGTTGGTATGATCATTTCATAAATGTGGGATTCAAGGTTATGATCCTCAAATGTCTGTTAATAAACTCTTTTACATTATGAGATAAGCAGTCAGTATTGAGCATAAGCCAAGTTGATGCATTCATGTTTGTCCATCATAAGAGAGACAATCTCAAGAATAGTACCAAGTTATTTTATAAATGACCATCAAGTGGACATTTCTATCAGTCCATTTTGGTTCACAGTGGACATGATGAGGCAGAGTAATGAGCATTACATTCTTTTTGGTGATGAGTAACAGCATTCCAGCTCTTTTTATTTTGCCAGATATTTGTCTTTGTGAGGAATAGAAGTTTTATAATTCTTCTAATAGCAACTTCATTCCAAACTTATGGCAGGATTCATGCATTCCTATAATTGCAAGTTCATATGCTATCACCCAGGTTTCAAAGCCAATGAACTTGATTTTCAAGCTCCTGATGTTAATGTCAACAATTTTTGCCCTTTGGCAGTATGGACAGCAGTCACAGTAGAAAGGACTGGATGAGAGTTTAGAAGGTGAATAATCACTTGGCAGGCTGCAAGAACAATAAAATGTGAATCGCCATTTATTGAAATACAAACTATTTAAAATCCATTATAAAAGTTGCACAAGCATTTTTGTATTTCTCTAAGTTTAAAGACTTTTTCAAATGCAACAGTATAACTTATGGAATGGTTTAAAACCATGAATGAACTACTCACATGGTCATCATTCACTAAAGAAAATGTAAATGTAAAATGTCATCATACAAACCTAGCAATTAAGAAACTAATTCATAAATGCATCACAATCATCATAACAACAGCAAATAAAAACCTAACAAAATATTAAATATTCAGTATGAGATGACTCACAACTCTTTTTTTCTTCTAAAAAACTTTAGTTTTAGCAACCATCTAATTAAGGAAATCTCATTAAGTCCTAGTGCATGCACTGTGTCAAATTAGAGCTGACAGTAGAGTTCTTTTTATTCTAAAACCCATCCCCAAGGGCCTGCTATCTCATGCATAAATTTTAGGAAGGTTGTTGTACCATTAATATATTCCAAAAAGACAGGTATCTTATCCACATCATCCCTCCATACCACAAACTGAAAATAATGCTGTGGAAAATTTATAATATGTTTAGTTAATGCATTTGTTTTACATTTTTTTGCAGATATTGTACATATTTTCATGCATTCATTCCTTGAGCATCCTCTCTGTTTCACCAACATAGAAACTGGGTTATGCTTGGCAAAGGGCCAAATACACTACCCCTCTACTGGAGCAACTAAATCTACTCTTAATAATGATTTTTTCATTCCTCACTTTAAGGCTGTTGCCTTCAAGTATATGGCTGCAAAAATTACATGCCACACATATATACATACATACCAGATCTCCAGTCATGACCTGTAGATGGTTTCACTGTTTTGAGATACCTGTTAAAAGTCACACCTCGCATATAAATAATAGTGGGTCTCTCACCCAACTTTTCCTTATGTTCCTGGTTATCATTTACAATGGTCCAGTTCTTATTTAAAATCCATTTAATATTCTCCCAATCTGGAGAACAAGTAGCAATAAAAGTATACCTAAAGTTGCCCTTGTGATGATTACTGGAACCATTAGGGAGTGGACCACCCAAGGTGGCAATTTGGGGACACCAAAGACAACTTGTATGGGTGGCAAGAATGGTCACCAATTAATGGGATATTTTGGAAGAATGTGATAATTTAAAGACTATGTTTTTAAGGAGGGGATATCCAGGAGGGTTTATTGATGCTATTTTAGGAGAGGTGGTCCAAAAGAGGTTAAGTAACTGCTTTGTCCCCATATTCATGGTTTTAAACCACTCCATAGGTTAAATTGTTGCATTTGAAAAAAGTCTTTGAACTTAGAGAAAGATGGAAGTGCTTGAGCAACTTTTATAGTGGATTTTAAATAGTTTCTATTTCAATAACCGATGATTTGCTTTTTATTGTTTTTGTAGCCTTCCAAGTGATTATTCAGTATTGTTTGTGTTTAAGTCTCTCCTTCACAACTTTGTGCTTTGTGATCGGAACAGCAGCGGGATGTTCAAATTCACAGCCGTTATGTCCAGAATCAGAATTTAAGGATTTACAGCAGTCAGTGGGCAATTTAACTTTGCTAGCCAGCAACTGATGCAAAGACTGCACTCCATCTCTGTTCCTAATATATGAGAGGAAAATCCTGGAAGGCCAACGATGAGTGTTTACCTATTTTTAACTCTGCCAGAACAAGGGAATTGCCTGCTTCTGTTAGTAACAACACCTTAACTCATGCAATGAGTAATGGGGCAAATGCTATGGAGAGCAATATAGCACCAAATGTTCATGAATGATTGGATAGGAACCTTCATTTTGGACAGTCCAGCCCTAGAAGTAATTACAACTTGATTGAATGACTTGATGAATTTGAATGTAAACTTCTCATTGCTTGGAAATTACAAATAGAGAATGGGTACCTGTTTGAATCTATTAGAACTAACAAAGTAACTAAAGGACTAAGGGTAAGTAAATACCCCACAGGACTGATCCAGAACTCATTCGACCATCACAGATGTGAATTAATGGAGCTTTTGGCAAAGCATAATAGTAGGTACATAGAGGAGTAAAGTAATGAAATTAGCCTACTTAACAAAGCCATAATGGAAGACTGCTTGTATGAACAGTACAAAATTCAACATTCCCAGATATTTCACAACATAGACACACAAATCCATAAGATGAAGGAGAGGAAACAAAAAAGCTGGAAAGGGACAGATTGCAATATAGTAGCAACAAGGCATATGCACAATTACCAGCCTCCCAAGCTTGAGGGGCAATATAACCCACTGTAATTTTCAGACCTCTGAAGCGGCAGTAGATAGACAAAATGCAGGTAATGACCCACAACGAGAGCATTCTGGCCCCACAGTCCCCTTTGGACTACCATCCTATTTGATAATCCTAGAGATTGAGGGGCAAACAACAAATGGGGACAGAACTATGGCCGAGGAGGCCACATCAGCTACAGCAGACCACAGGGGGATTGAGGAATAATCTTCAGAACAAGAAAGCCTGGAAGAACATGCAGAGTGATTTGAATGACTCTAAGGATTTAGGACCTAGTACCATTGTTATGAATTATGCAGATGACTTCAAGATATTTAGCCTCAGCTCTTTTGATATTGAACCGTCCCATGCTGAACTTTTATCTAAGGAGTTTTCATTTGTTATGAGTCAAAAAACATGTATTGTAAATGTTTTAATATATCTGAAACAATTTACTAGAAAGCTGAATGTTAAATTAATGTTCAGGCAAACTAATCTATTAACAAATGACCTAAAATTGCCTAGTACGTGCAACCCACCTCTTCAACCGATGTTGTAAGCCTTTGAGAACATTTGTGAATCTGATGTACGATCCACAATAAGCAAGCAAGAGAATAGGGGTATGTTGAATTCTAACCTAAATGAGCAGGAATTAACAATATTGAAGAAATTAAAGACTTCTGATATAATAATAATGAAGCCAGACAAAGGGGGAGGTGTTGTGATCATGAGTAAGACAGATTATATAAACAGAATGTATAATACATTATTTGATGAAACTTACCCACAAGTCTCTAAGAATGAGATGCATATACCTTATAAAAAGATTGCATTAACATTGTATGATATGGTTACACAAGGACAGATCAGTCAGGATGAATATAATTATTTAAATCTTAAAAATTCTATGGTACCCACCATTTTTAAGGTACCAGAAATACATCAAAACACTAATAATATGCCAATGCGCCCCATAGTGGATGCGAGAACTTCTATCATTTCCCAGATAGTGAAATTATTGGATTATCACCTAAAAGGGTTGGTGCAAAAAGTCCCATAGAATCCAAGAATTTGTGGGATTTTTTAAAGAAGTGTAATGATTTAGTCTTTGATGAACAACATATTTTTATAACTGCAGATGTCAAGGACCTGTACACTATAATCCCAAATGATATAGGATTACAGTAGTTCACAGAGTTACTTGAGACATGTAGTGACTTTTCTAATGATAGAATTAAAGTTTTTTCTGAATTATTGAGACTGGGTTTGTACAACAAATATATATATTTTTTGAAAACCAACATTTTTTGGAGGAAAAGGGGGTAACCATGGTTTCAGCATATAGATCCCTTTACACGAATATAGTCATGATTGAATGGGAAAAGAAACACATGTTTAACAGGGAATTTCCCAAATCCTGGTACCTCTATAAGAGGTATCTAAATGACATATTCATGGTATGGAGGGACAAGGTGGATAAGATACCTGTCTTTTTGGTATATATTAATAGTACAACAACTTTCCTAAAATTTACAAGTGAGTTAGGGGATGATAGCATCTTATACTGGGATGTTATGCTTTTGAAGGATTACAACAATTGTAGAATCATTTCTAAAATCCATAGGAAGCCAACTTTTTCCAACTCCTTTTTACATTACACAAGTTCCCATTCTTCAGAAAAAGGCCGTCATTAAAAGCAACTTGTACAGGCAGCAAGAATGGTCACCAATTACGGAGATATTTTGGAAGACTGATAATTTAAAGACTATATTTTTAAGGAGGGGATATCCAGGGGGTTTTATTGATTTAGTAGAGGTGGTCCAAAAGAGGGTAAGTAACTACTTTGTCACCATATAGTCAGAGCAGAATGCCACATTTGGTTTTCTTCTCCCAATGGTTCCAGTAATCATCACAAAGACAACATTAAGTGTAGTTTTATTACTACTTGTTCTCTGGATTGGGAGAATATTAAATGGATTTTAAATAAGAACGGGACCATTGTAAATTACAACCAGGAATGGAAGGAAAGGTTGGGTGAGGTATCTCAAAATAGTAAAACCAACTACAGTTCATGATAGGAGACCTGGTATGTATAGATGTGGGCCATGTAATTTTTCCAGCCATATATTTGAAGGTAACAGTCTTAAAGTGAGGAATGAAAAATTCATAGTCAAGAGTAGATTTAATTGTTCCAGTAGTGGGGTAGTGTACTAGGCCCTTTGCCAAGCATGCCCCAGATTCTACATGGGTAAAATGGAGTGGATGCTCAAGGAATGAATGTGTGAGCATATATGAACATAGCAGAATGATCACAGTTTTTACAATGTCATTCAAATCAGAAGCACATTACTAGAGAGGGAATGCAGTCTGCATTTGATAGATGTAACAGAATTAAGCCACGTAGCTGATTCTTTATAAAGGAGTCAGGTTACCAAAAAAATTTACAAATAAATAGGTAAAACAGGAGAAAAGTTCAGATGCAAAAGGGTAAGAAAGACGTTCTATAGGAACATATGGTTATCCTTTTAGTGACATAGAAATGGCATGTGGCTATACAGACTATCACAACAGCACCTGAAGGCTTATAACATTGTTAATTCAATGGGGTTTTTTTTAGTCGTTGTTGTTTGGTTCCCCATCTATGTCATTCTGTCCAGCTTACCCAGTGTCCCATTCATTGCCAGGTATACCACTGTTTTCTAAGGCTGGGGCCAATAAAGAACTTAAAGGTATGCCGGGGAGTCATGCCATTGGCTGCTTCCATGAGGATTTGTAATTTATAACCTACCCCTTGACTCTTCCCTTCTCTTGCATTCACCTGTTTATGTCTCAGGGCTACTCCCCTCTATGGACCACACTTTCCCAGAGGAAAGGCTTAAACACACACCCTTCCTCCCTGGGATAAGCATGTCTATTCCTCTCAGCAAGCACTTCATAAGCCCCAGCCACTAATCATATGGGTCAATTAAATACTGGTCCAGTTAGAAGATGGGGACACTGGATCCAGCACCAAATCTTTAGTGTAGTAATTTGTTTCACACTGAGTCCTTATGTGCAAACAGTAGCTAAGGATCATGAAGGAAGCAAACAGTGGGACTGAACCAACAGACAGGCACACATTATTGTACCTGCTAGTAACCACTCAGATAAGTTGTTCTAAGTATAAGAGAAAGACAAACACAGTGGTAATGGGAGATTGTAGGGTTTGAGGAAGCATTGATATGGGAGAGGAAGTATTCTGAATAAGAAAGTGGGATCCAGGTATTCAATCAGTGAACAAAGAAAGGTTATAGTGAATACAAAGAGACATACAGAAAAGCAAAAAAAAAAAAATTACAATGGTACTAAGCAGTCCCACATACATGATGTTAACCATGTTGTACTGCTGTGTGTAGTACAGACCACCAGTGAGAGACTGTCAAGAGCCACAAGAACTTGGTACTGCTGAAAAATCAGGGTGAAAAACAACTGGGTGCATATCAACTCATTCAAATTGTATTTCATTAAAAAGGGTCTATGTCAAATATTCAAACTTCCAAAATGTCAAATACCATATGTTCGATACCATATGTTAGATATTTGGAAGTTCAAATATCTAATAAAAAAAAAAAAAGAAAAAAAACACACACTAACAGTGCGAGCAAGGGGGCAAGACCCCTGCACCCCCCACACATTTCCTACTTAAATATACCAGTGCAGAAAAGGAAAATTCTCCCATTCTGCACCGTATGGTGCCATTAAAAGTCAACCTTCGAACACTTGAAATGTCGAACATAAGGTCTCGACCATATAACGTTCGACATTTTAAGCGTTCAAATAATTGACATAGACCCATTAAAAAGGGGGCTCATTGAAATTGGAAGGCAAGCTTTTTTTGCATGAGGGCTGCACCTCCCTTGCACTCCCTTTCTCTGTTACTTAACTATGACAACTCTAGAAATGCACCGACATTCAATAAAGGGAACTCTTCTGATGTGTCCCCTTATTGACAAAATGCAATTTTAATTAACTGTGTGTCCTATGCAACTTAGGCCAATGAGTCTACTTCATAACATGTATATACTGTGCTTCTAATATCTTTTGGTAACAGCTTATCGCATGTTTACAGCAAAAAAAGTCATGAAGAAAAAACATGCTGGACATAGTTTTCATTGATCAAGTCCACAGCTGGCAGAATACAGTGGCTAGTTGTTTTTACTCATCTTGTTAATTCATCATTAACTAACTCAGTTTGTGGTCTCCTCTGTTCCCCATGCAGATACAGAAATTATCAAGATTATTGAGAACATGGGTATTTAGTAGGCAGTTTGTCTGTAGGAATCTTTGGCAGTCTAGCCATGCATTCCCACTGAGATTCTAGCCATAGTAGTTTAGTAATAAAACTGTTGTGTTTTGTGGATGTCTTGTAAATGCCCGAATGAGATAATCCTACAGTATTGTGCAAAAACCCTTTATATAGTAAGTATGAATAACCATAGCCTAAAGCAGGGTTTACATGCTCTTTCAGTCAATAAGAGAAAGTAGTATCAAACCAAGAGTGAAGTTACAGTTTCCCATCCATGCATCCAGGTTGCATTTGAATAAAGTAAGAGCTATATTTCATTTCACATGGAAAGGTAGGCAGTTCCAGAAGTGTTTTTCTCTATGAGACATATTTTCCCTGCAGCAAGTTCTATTTAAGTTATAATAGAAATTGAGGTTTCTAGAGCAGATCTTTCTACCACTATTGTCTTACAGATATGTAGAACATCTGAAACAAGAGGCTTTGTATGTGAGTCTGGGAGCTCTCCCCAGACAACTTTTAGGATACTGCGAAGAGGGACAGAACTTTGAAACAGTCTGAGAAACTTTTGTGATTTAGCCCCTTTATTTTTTCATGGAATTGCTGCCAATGTGATGAACTACATAGATATATGCTTTCACTCCTCATATGATAATTGGCCTTGTGTAAAGTAGCAAAGTCCTGCATTAGCTTTTTAAAACTGCAAGGAATAGGAAGGATTATCTAATATAGTTTTCAGTTGGTAAATTGCATTCTGATTTTGTATAAGACATTGAGGTTTGTGTATTTATAGCCAGATCAGTTGCTTAATCCTCTTTCCTTTTGTAAGAATATGCTGTTAATTCAGTGGTCCAGTCCAACTGCAGTTTACTGGTCACATTTGTTAGGACGCCTCTCTCACTTGAATTCCCACTATTTCTGTTAAAAGTTCAGAAATTCTTAGGTGGTTCAGTGACCATTATCCCAGTCAATTCACTGTGGCCTCTCCTCTGTCAAATTAGCATCCCAAGAATAGCTGGGGATAAGCTAAGCTCTCTTCACCTTGGTAAGATGACAACTGATTTTGGAAAACATATGTGCATGAGTCGTACTAGAGTGGTATAGGATGTTGCAGACAGAATGGCTACCAGGAAGGCTGCAGAAAAGTATGACTGAATAATCAAAAATTGTACTGTTTGAGAGAATGCTGAACTATAGGCAGTTTGATATGATGTGGGAGATCATCTGCTACTGAAGGCCCTACAGGGAAGCTACAAAAACATGGCTGGGGGACATGGGGGACATGAGGACTTTGAAAAGGGCAATATTACAGTCATGTCATGTCATTTTTGTTGATGGTATATTTCTGCAGTATAAGTCATGCTTCATACAATCCAGTGGACTTTATGCCCTACTTACCTATATCTAGAGTCTTCAATGTGTCCAGTAAAGTCAGATGTCCCCCATCGTAGTTAGAAAATGACAGTATCCTAAACAAGATAGTTTCAACATGACCAGTAACTGCATGAGCTTTAGGTTTTGTAATTAACTTTAATTTTTTTTTTGCACTGTTGGATTTTAGTTTCTAAATGATGTCAGAAGTACATTTCTGACATTTCACTGGAAGAGGTAGTAGAACCAGTCATTTACAGTCTTATATGCTTCACATGTAATGTGGCTCAGCTGCCTCTGAGAGACTACACTAGGTGCAGAGATATTTGTTATCATCAGTAAATTAAAAAAAACTTTTTAAGTCTTTTTATTTGAACAATTTTAAAACAAAACACACACTAGATATTATATTGATTCAGAGGAAAAAAATCAGCAACACACATTGTAGTAATGAACAACAGCAATAATAGTATAAAACCACAAATACTTAAAAACCTGCAATACTAAACTATGTACATAAAAATATGTATACATTTAAATGAACAGTGAAGGCTAACAAGAAAAAAAGGGATTTTGTGATGTCGCTCTGATAGCTGTTTAATTTGCTGAAGAGAGAACTGAGCTTATATAGCATTTAAAGTAGTGATCAAAACCAATAAAGCTCACATAATGATGTAGTTCTAAAGAATGCATCCAGCCAAAACTTAAAACACACTTTCTTTACTATAACAAGTTGAACGTGTTCATCCCTATGTATCAAGGACTTCATCATTACTATAAATCTCTTGAGCTTCCTCATTTTGTAACATAAAATGACAGTCACATGACTACTAATTACTATGAATCATCTATAATAATCACCCATTACTAATATCATGACAACATAATATTTACAATCTTAGATAAAATAGTGCTGAAACCATAAACTAATAAACCTTGTAATAAAATCACAAACAAATATAACTTTTCTGACTACTTATACTTAAAATACAATATACTAATCTGGCAAAGAAGCAGTACAAATTAATTTTAAAAATAGTTCCAAAAAAATAAATCAACTCAAGGTTGTAAATACAACCATTAAATATGTCTAAGTCTCTAAAGCTTTTTTTCTTAATACCGGCATGACGTTTATAGATTTATTTAAGTCGGGTAATGTGGCAGAGTTTAACCTAAGCTGCCAATGCAACTCTTTTAAGGCCGAGTCGTTCTTCCAAAACCCACCTCTAGGATTCTTTTTAACTATCTCAATAATCGAAAAACAAAACCTTGTAAAGGAGGGGCAACTGACACTATGCTTATAAAGAGCATTGTTAGAATTATTATGTTGGCTCGCATAAATGTGTTCATATATTCGTTTTTGAAAACATCTTTCTGTTTTCCCAATATAATAGTATAAGCAGCCTAGGCAAACAGCAATATAGACTAAACCGCTGCTGCCACAGTTCCCGGTGACAAGTTTGATGAACTGTGGGGGTTGGCCAACAATAACCTCTCGACCTTCTAAGATGAAACTGGAAGATTTACATGCTCCTCATTTATATGTCCCCTTCTCATTATGTTGCTGCACTTTAGGGTGTTCTAACCAAAACCAACAAGAGAAACCAGGAACCAAATAAGAAAAACTGATGGAGGTCCAGGGAGCATACACGTCCAGTATAAACCACACAGCTAGCAGCAATCACCAAAGATTTATTGAGAAAAAACAGCAGCCAAGCGCTTTCGTCTTACATCAAGACTAAATCAGAACTGCAGTAATCACATAAACCACACAGTATAAAGGAACATCCTGTAGTCATGTGGTTAACACCAACCAATACAAAAAATGCTTAAAAAAAATCAATTAATTAATTAAAAACTTGAAAATGTACTGACAGTTTGAAACAGTGTGTATGAGTGAAAAAACAGTGCCAAAAATATTTCAACAATGTATATACAACAAATTATAAAGATGACTGACTATATGGAATGGATGCAAGGGGTTTTAGTTCAGAAGAACACTTCAGCAGAAAGGAATTAATCTGGATTTTGATGTGTGATGCCCTTACTTCCCCTGGGCTTAATGACTGCTGTTCCATTACCCGAATCCCAAAATTGAAAAGTATGTTGGGATAATTCATCAATCATCTTTATAATTTGTTGGTGGTTGCTATTAGCTTTGTAGTTTATATTGGACTTGTATGCTCCCTGGATCTCCATCAGTTTTTCTTGTTCTAACCAAAACTGTAAGTTGTACTCTGTCTTAAATACAAAGTGGGGTTTTTAAGTTAATTCAGAATTATTGAACATTGTGGGTGAGCAGGGGTTTAGTCTATTGCTGTTTGCCTAGGCTGTTTTATAGTTCTGATGAAGTCTTTGATACATAGGGATGAAAGTGCTTAACTTGTTATAATAAAGAAAGTGTGTTTTAAAGTTTAGCCGGATACATTATTTAGAACTACATCATTACACGAATGGTATTGGTTTTGAAGTGTAATATTTGGCTTCATGGTAAATGCTGTTGAGATTACTGATTTAAAGTAATGTTAAAAATAAAATAAAATGATGTGTGAGGATAAACAATTAACAACATATGTTTACATAGGTGAGAGGTGAAGAACAAAAATATCGTAGCTATATAAATTAGGTCTAATAAGTTTATCCACCCTTCTTTAAGAAGGGATTTGTATTTATTAGTATTAGTTAAAATCTTGTAAGCTTTGTCATGATTTATGGCAACATTTTGAAATATTTCCCATGAAATTAAGTGATCATTCAAACATCTGCTTTTATGGTAAGTTCAACTTACACATCTGCACTATGTTCTCATGTTGATCACTACTACAGTAGCCTTAGCTATACAGATAAATTACCACAGCTAACTATATTTGGAAGGAGAAAGAAGGAAAAGGGTCCTGGAGCCCCTGGAGAATGGTCCTAGCAAAACATGATCTAGGAATCAAGCTTATAATGCTTTGTAAAAGTTTGTACAGAGGATCAAGTAGCTTTTAGAATACTTCCAGAATTCAACCCTTTCCAAAAAGCCATACATGAAGCCAAGGCCAGGTAGAGAGGGCTTTGACCCTGCCTGAAATAGATTTTTCATGGTGAGTATAAAAAAAGGTAATAGCCTTAGACAATCATTTGGAAATAGTATGTGTTGACATAGGTCCTCCCTTTTTCTTACTTTAACAAGAAAAGAACAATTTATCCAAAGATCTGAATTAGTTCTGCTAAGCTAGTGCCTGAACTGTCTGGGGGCATCCAAGGTACGGAGCATCCTTTCTTCCTCATTTTTAGGTTCAGGAAAGAAAATGGTGAGATGATTAGTTTGGTTTAAAGTAAATTTGGATACCATTTTATGTGTAAAAGAAGGATTAGATCTCAAAGAAACCCTGTCATTATGGAAAATGATGTAGGGTTGACTCACCAAATGAGGTTGCAGCTCAGATACCCTTCTTGCAGAGGTCAGAACAATCAGTAAAACTGTTTTCCATGTTAAGAAGCCCAAGTCAGGTGGATTAGCTGGTTCAAATGGAGCAAGTGTTGGCTTCTCTAACACAATATTAAGATCCCAAGGAGGGGCTACTGGCATACTTGGAGACCTGTTATACAAAATCCCTTTCAAGAACATTTTGTCATGAGATTTCCTTGAAAGAGGAGGATCCATGGATAGACATGCTGAAATGGATGATAAATAAATATTGACAGATGAATATGAAAGGCCATGGGATAGTAATTAACTCAAATACTGTAAAACCAAAGAACAACTAGCCCTGAATATGTGCTGGTTATGTCATTGGCACCAGCTAGAAAATCTTTTCCATTAGCTAATATATGATTTTCTAGGAACAGGCCTTCTTGCCTCCATTAGTACCTGATGCACATTCTCAGAAACCAGGTCTCTAAAAGGAATTAAGACCTTATCATTCAGGCAGGTTAAATGAAGATGATTGATGTCAGGTTGTATCAAACACCCTGTTCTTGTGTGAGCAGAACTAGTCAGTGATGGTAACTGCACTTGGCCATTTCCAAAAGAAAGGAGAACCGAGTCTGCCTGGGGCAGAAGGGAGTCACCACAAGTACAACTGATATTAGTGGAAAGAATGAAAATGCATACAGGAACATTTCTGTCAAAAGAAAAGAAAAGGCAACTATTTTCCAGGGTGTCTTAAATGGAGTCAAAGAACAGAATTTTACCAGTTGAATGTTCAGAGAGAAGGCAAAAAGGTCTAACTGAGGAACTCCAAAAAGATGGATCAAATTTTGGAAGACCCCCTGATCTAGTTTTCATTCATGTGGGTCTGCTCTGGTACTGGTCAGCTTGTCTGCCACACAATTTTGCTCTGACAGAATGTAGAATGAGATTGTGCACTGAAGCTATATACCAAGCTAGCTTGGCTAGTATGCAAAGGAGGTACGACCTGATTCCACCTTCCTTGTTGGTGTACCAAATGAGTGTGGTATTGCCTGTAACCACTTGAAGAGGTTCCAGGGAATCAAAGATGGTTCACACAGTTGAGCACCTTAATCAGGGCAAGCATCTTTTTGGTATGTGCTTGCATCTGTCCTTGGTGTCCTACACCCCCTGCACTTCTATCCCTGCCAAAACTGCTCCCAAGCAAAGTCCAAACCATCTATGGTAACTGACTGTTTTGAAGCATAGCTGGAGGTTGAGAGACCTGGATTTAAGGATATCTGTTGCTCCCACCAAAACATTTTTCTTTTGACCAACCCAGTACTGGGATCTGAAAAGATAAAGGGTGTAGAACAAGTGGAGGAGACCCTGGAGAGGTGGAGATATGCTCTAGAGAGAAGAGGAATGAAGGTCAGCAGGACTAAGACAGAATATATGTCTGTAAATGACAGGGAGGAGAGAGGAATGGTGAGGATGCTGGGAATAGAGGTGGCAAAGGTGGATGATTTTAAATACTTGGGATCAACAGTTCAGAGTAGTGGTGAGTGTGGAACAGAGGTGAAGAAGAGAGTACAGGCAGGATGGAATGGGTGGAGAAGAGTGTCAGGAGTGATTTGTGATAGACGAGTACCAGTAAGAGTGAAAGGGAAGGTCTACAAGAGGGTAGTGAGACCAGCTATGTTATATAAGTTGGAGACAGTGGCATTGACAAAAAGGCAGGAGTCAGGGCTGGATGTGGCAGAGTTAAAGATGTTAAGATTTGCACTGGGTGTGACGAGGGTGGACAGGATTAGGAATAAGTATATTAGAGGGTCAGCCCAGGTTGGAAGGTTTGAAGACAAAGCCAGAGAGGCAAGATTATGTTGGTTTGGGCATGTGCTTAGGAGGGATGCAGAGTATATTGGGAAAAAGATGCTAAGGATGAAATTGCCAGGTAACAGGAAAAGAGGAAGGCCTAAGATAAGGTTTATGGATGTGGTGAGAGAGGACATGCAGGTGGTTGGTGTGACAGAGCAAGATGCAGAGGACAGGAAGAAATGGAAACAGATTATCTGCTGTGGTGACCCCTAATGGGAACAGCTGAAAGAAGAAGAAGAAGAAGATGCTGGGACTAAAGAGATTTCAGATACCACTGTATCTTTCTCATGTGGAGTCTTGCCAGTGGTATCATGAGAACCATAGATGCTATGGCACCCGAAATTCTGAGCTATCCCTTTGCAATGACAAAAGTCAGAGTGAAAAACTTTAGAAATAGATTTAGATAATGGTCTATTATTCCTGTAAAAGAAAAGCTCTTTGAACTGAGGTTTCCACTTGACATCCCAGGAACATAATCCTATGTGAGGGAGTTAAGAAAGATGTTTTAATGTTCTCTTGGATCCAGGCTTATACATGAGATCTGTCACCTAACAGACAGACTCCTGACATTTTGAAGAAGACTCTGCAAAAATAAGCAAGTCATCTACATTTGGAAAAATGTGGATGCCCTTTAGCCTTCAGTGAGCTATAATTAGAGCCAGACACATTGTGAACACTCTTAGTGCAGTGGATAGTTCAAAGGGTATGGTAGAGAACTGATAATGTGATTCAGACACACAAAGCCTTAAGAAACACTTGAAGTCTGGATGAATAGCGATGTGATGAAAAGCATCTTTTAAGCCTACTGTTACCAGGAAACTTGAAAGAAGAAGAAAGAAGTAGCAGGTTATGATGCTCATCGTTTTGAGTTTGGGCACTATCACAAATGGGTTTAAAAGATCCAAAACTGGCGTCCACACATTTTCTTTTCTTTTTTTGCCACTAAGAAAATCCTTGAATAAAACCCTTACCCCACCTGTGAAGGAGGAACTAGTTCTATCATTCCTTGGGACAGTATGTGATGAAAAACAGGAGAAAAAATAATCTGATCTGCAAGATGATGAAAGACCCTCTGAAAAGGAGGAATTTCCTCCCACTGCCATCCGTAACCCTGCTGAATGTTTCAGACAAATAGGTTCTCAAAATCAATCTGTTACCAAAGAAATAATGGAGATTCAGGCTTTCTGGAAGAGACTAGGGAGCAGGGTGGGGGGGGGGGTCACAAAATATATTGAATAGTTATTCAGACTTGTTCAATTATCCCTGTTTGTGGGACATTTGAAACTTCTTTTTGCAACAACCTTGCCACTTCTTCTTAAATGTCTCTTTTCCAGAATCTTTTTGAGACTTTGTATTCTGTTTTTTTTTTCCAAAATTGGATGAGGAGAAAGAAAATCCCTTGAACAATTTAGAAAAGGATGGATGAAAAATCTTAGAGATTCCCTGGGATCAGCTTGCCTCATTCATTATACTTTTTGATCACCTTTACAAAAGAGGGGGCAAACACTAAATCTCTATCTAAGGCAGAATTTAAAATCTCATGTTGTAAATTATCTGGGAAGTACTGAGAATGCAGTCAAGCAAACCTTAACCCTGGAAGATGCATCAGCAGAATCATTCACTCCTAGTTTAAAATAAGTTTCCTGAAGACGAAAGCAATAAAAATCAGTAAATATAAGAAAATGGAAGTTTTTTTCCCCAAAGAGAATTTATTTGCCCAGAAAAGGAAAGCCCAAGCCAACCATTCATCCTCAACAGCCTCAGAGGAGAATGATTTTTTGCAGCATTAAAGCTCTCAAGAGCTTTGCCCCTAAACTTGTCTTGAAGTCAGCTCATCTCAAGCTGCTTGACAATTTGGGTGGGTGGAAGGTACCCAGAAGCTTTGGAATATGGCCTGTTGTTATATCTTTGACTGGTTCATAGGTTCATAGACTCATACTAGACTAACTGCCCTTGTGGACCATTTAAATTCTAGCCAATTACCCCAAGTGAGACTCAAACTTTGCACCTTAACAATTAAGCCAACCTCCCATATAGCTAAGGCTACTGCAGCACTTATCAAGAACATTGTTAATTTGTGCCATTTTCTAAGTGCATGTTCACCATTGATTCTCCCAGTTTTCTTTTCTTGTTGGTTCTTTTGTTTTGCCTGTTTACTATTTGTTATACATTTGTGTTCCGTTCAGTGCTGCAATAGTGTAGCTGAATAGTGCTCCAAAACCATCATTTGTTCCCCTAGTTGACAGTTTTTAGTTGAGTCAGTTATGCTGAGGGCAGCATTAGCTTAACCTTATCTTCTTTTGGCTGTTCTGATTTGTTTCTAGCTGCGCTGGAAGCATCTGTACACTGCATGTCAGTCTCTTGGCACCACTGACACTATTCTGATAGTATTCTCCCAGCTCTCCCTCAGCTTCCTAGACTCAAAGACCTATGACAATATGGAGGCACAGCAGATGTACTCACCTTCCACTGGCAACCAACTAGCACCTGACATCCTAAGGCAGTGCAATTAGTACCTAATAACTACTGATAATGTTAGCAACCAAGCTAATATAGCGGCATCTGTCTTACAATTAAGAATACCCAGTAAGCATCATGGGGTCAGACCCTCATCTCAAACTCAACTACATCCTCAAATAAACAGAACACACAGAAATGTCATACACTGATACCATAAAGAAATCCTTGCAAAAGCTTCCTAGAACAGGTAAGAATAGACCTCAGTGGAAGCCCCTCAGCTCAACTATCCCATGTGTACCTACATCAAGAAATCACCAACAACCAGTTTGCTCTAGGGTTGCCACCTTTCATTTGGGGCTAAAACTGGACTTAGGCCACACCCTAGCACCTTCTATAATCCCACCTATACCCCACTCACTTTCATCCCATTTTGTAACATCGTCATCATATCACACGAGGGGGAATGCCTTATTTTTCCGATTGTGATGTGTCTTTTTTTCTGCAGATTTACTATGCTTTTTGTAAAAAAAGCATAGTAAATCCACCAGTTTAACAAGCTCTGATAGTCTGTTTCTTTTTTGAAACAGAATATCAGAGTTTGTACAGTATTTTCCAGACTACCGGATATTTTGTTTGATTTCTGAATAGTCCAGAAAAAAAGGATAGGTGGCAATGCTAGTGTGCTCCCAGTCAAGTATTCATGAAGCAGCTTCTGACAAAAATGTTTTAGTGGTTGGTAACTCAGTGGTTAAACATACAGATTCTCTGCTCACCACTCTGTGCAAGGAGAGAGTTACTGTCAGCTGCCTTTCAGGTGGCAGGATTACATACCCTCAAGACCCTTTCCTGAGACAAATATGACTAAAACACAGTAGTGGTCCATGTCATTCCAGGGTTGGGGGTTAATGGTTAAGCTGGTTACCACACAAGAGCTACAGAGTTTGATTTTTACCAAGTGAAATTCATTAGGCTTAAAATTGTCTACAAAGGCAGCTAGCCTAGTACTTACATTGCACCCTTTTGCATGTACCTTGCCAGACATTTGCAATCATTGGAGTGTCTGCAGAGGTTTCTCACCAAAAGAAATACAGTGTATAACCAACATATCATATGCAGTTCAATTAAAAGCCCTATCACTGTATTCAGTTTCCTACCGATTGATAAGGGGTGATCTGTGCCTGACCTGCAAAGCAGCCTTTGACCCAGCCCTAATGAAAATGTTGCATATTCACTAAACTAACTGGCCAAGGGTTACCCGCTCCAAAGATCTAATCCTGATCTTTGAAATGAATAAATCATGCTGGAGAGACAGATATGTGTCCCAGAGAGTGCCCCTACTCTGGAATAGGCTTCCTATTCACAAGAAGCAGAGCTCTTCCCTGAAAATCTTCAAGCGCAATCTGGACCAATGTATGGGAAATCACAAATTCACTCCTTGGGTGGTGCCTATATCCCTTATGGACAGAGACTGCCTCTGTCCATAAGGGACAGACAGACTGCCTCTGTCCCTATGGGCAGAGGCAGTCTGTAAAAACTGTCAAAATCCTGCTTGTCAGCCCTTGTTATCTTTTCCCTAGGGATAGAATATTGGGTAAAATCTAGGTAAAACTGGCTAGGCTTGTAAGGACTCTTGAGCCATTAGCCTAGTAATCTCCTATCAACCTATGAACCTATGTGGGAGTGGATAACCTGGGATGCCAAATTCTGAAGAACATGTGGAAAGTCAAGTTGGAACTTTCTACATATGCAAAGGGTGCAGGTAAGACAGCATGCCCTCCATGTCCTCAAATGATCATGTTAGAGGCATGTAAGTTTTAAAGAAATTCCTGTAAGCTACATTTCCATAATACTAGGGGGTTTCAATAACTATTCCAAAGACTAGAATACGTATACCTCTGGTATACAGTAAGGCCATACATTTTTGATTTGATAAACTGGAATTTCCTGGATCAGATAGTTAGCAAACCCATTAAAGACCAAAATATTCTTTGTCTGGTCCTCTCAAATATTGCCTTTACCTAGTTTCTCCTTCACGAGTTAAGTCAGACCACAGACTTGTGACATTTACTCTCAGAACCACTGAACCCCCTGTAACTAACATCTCCATGTTTAAAGACTTCAAAGGGGTGAACATTATACAATTATATGATGAAATGTCTAAATTTACCCATGACATCACCACATCATCACCATTGACTCCGACAAGCATCCAACTTCATTAATGAGTTTTATTCCCACTTCAACAAATGCAGAGATCTAGCAGTCCCAACAAGAGCCAAATATAACTGGAAATGTAAAAGCACTCACCTCCCCCCCTTTTTATAACAAGAAAAAAAGCTCCTTAAACTACATAGTAAAGCTAAAACTCTTCAGAATGAGAGTAGTATAAAAAATATTGTTTAACTATATAGTAAGGCTAAAACCTCTCAGAATGAGGATAGTATAAAAAAATATCACCAAAAAACTGAAAAGTACCATAAGGACCAGTAAGGCAACCCATAAACAAAGATTAGCATCTGAAACAAAGGACAACTACAAATCCTTCTTTAGCTATGTTAGAAAAATCAAGAAATAACAGTCATTATTGGTCTAAGCATGTCTTAAAAGCACCCTCCATTCCAACACCAATGGCATTGCAAGCATAGTAACAAATAAGTTCACTACAAACCTCACTCACAAAACTTCTATTCAAACACCGCTTATCCCAGAATCCTTTACACCCCCTATTATCACTAAGGGACATGTTCTTAATGTGTTATCAATGGCCAAAACAACTTTCATGGGTTCTGACAAAATAAATAGCATCAAACTTGCTCTCACTGAACCTCTTGTTAAATTGTATAACATAAGCTTAGCCACAAGCTATATTCCTGAAATATAGTACATTGCTATGGTGATGCCACTTTGCAAGGATAGATTACAATGGACCATGGAAATTATAGATCGATCAACCTTATGAGTCAGATCTGTAAAGCTCTGGAGCATATAATGATAGATCTTGTTAATTATCATATCAAGAAACTCATTAGGCTTGACCCACACTACTTTGGCTTCATCAAGGGATGTTTATGTAATTTCTTTGAGATAGTCATGCAACCTGTAAATGGTGGTCATGTTGTTCATACAGCTTGTCTGGATCTGGCCAAAACATTCAATACTATAGCTCATGATAGAATTGTAAGGAAGCTGTCTGCCTTAAACATAGATCCCTATATGGTAAGATATATATCCACTCAAAGAGAAAACCCACATAGTTTGTGTATCAGGTGCTTCTTCAAATCGGGCTAAGCTAACCAATGGAGTCTGCCAGGGATCTGCACCAGGTCCTGTCTCGCTCAGCATGTACTTCTGTGATGTCAAAGCTAATAGTTAGGATCTGTGGTTTGTCGAATCTGCAGGTGAATGCAAATGCAGTGTAATTGTCAAAACACTCTCTAATATCTGTACCTGTCAAAAAGAGCTCACCCTAGTTAATACCTGGTGTATGGATAATGAGCTTAAGCTGAATTTTAAAAGGTACACATAGAGACCTGGCTAAAACCAAATACCCAAGATGAGGAAATCCTTCCACCAGGCTATAATATATTAAGACAGGATAGAATAAGCAAGAAGGGAGATGGAATTGCTATCTTCTTTAAAAGTACACTCAACATAAAACCCCTACAAACCCCTTTATCTACATTTCAAAATGCCGATATCTTAGGCTCAGTCCTATATATAAACAACACCAAAAAAATCAGTATACTCTGCTGTTACATTCCCCCAGGAAATAACTCCCTCACCATTGAAGAAATCCTACACTGGACTACAGATAAGCTTCCACAGGAAACCATCCTACTAGGTGACCTAAATACTGACTGGTTAGCATGTAACTCTAACAACCCCATTAACCACATCAATCTCTTTGTTTTTTCTCAACTCATCCAAGAACCCACTAGAATAGACAAAAAAAAAAAAAAAAAAAAAAACAAAAAACAATCTATACTACACTGGACGCTAGTCAATTGCTCTAAACAAAACTACCAAACAGGATGCCTACCAGACACTCTAAGTGACCATCTCCCCACAGTCCTCCTTCGTAAATGCACCAACTTAGCTAAACCCATAGCTTTTAGACAAGTCAGAGATGACTGCAAACTAAATATACAGGATCTTAACTCCATTCTAAAACAATGTGACTGGGATCCACTTAAAACCCTAAGTTTAGACCAGGCTGTTGAATACTTTAATAGCACTTTCTTTAATGTCCTAAATTTAGTCGCACCCATTAGGAAATTTAGAGTTAAGACAAACTATGCACTATGGCTACGTAGGGGCACAAGAGCCCTACTGAAGTCTAGAGACAAGGCTTGGAAAATGTGGAAAAGAGAAAACACTAGTCTATCGAAATAAAACTACCAACTCAGAAATCAGGCCAAGACACAAACCAAATTGAATAAACGGAATTATTTCCTTGCTGCCCAAAATAATCACTCAAAAGACCCTCAGAAGTTTTGGCATCAACTCATTGTTAAAACCAGGTAAAACCACCACTGCAACTCCCACCTCTACCAGCAATACTAAAGACATAGCCTCCCAATTTAATCAACACTTTACAGAATCTATCCTGATTTTATCCTCCCAACTATCCAAAATCAAACTTTTAGATATCTCAACAAAACACCCTAACATCCCCTTCTTTACTCTCTCATCTGTTCCTACATCTACTATTAAAAAACTCCTCCTAAATCTGAAGCCTACCACCCTTGCTGCAGACAATCTTCCTGCTAACGTCCTCAACGTAGCTTCTGAGTCCATTTCTTACCCTGTATCGATCCTTATCCATCGCTCCATACAGGAAGCCTACATCCCTCAACTATGGAACGTTTCACATATTATTCCACTTCACAAAGGTGGTAATTCCTAGGATTTCTCTAATTATCATCCAATTGTGATTCTATCTCCTCTATCTAAACTACTCATAAAATGTATATACTCTCAAGTAATGAATTTCCTAAACTCCCACAATCTTATCTCCTCCACACAACATGGCTTTCGGCAACACCCTAGCACAACTGCTCTTCTCTCTTTTACTAACCTGGTAAACCAACACAGAAACAACAACAACTTTGTATCTGCTAGATTTTTAGACCTCTCGAAAGCATTTGACATGGTTTCATACTGTCTACTTCTAGACACCCTTGCCTCTCTAGCCTTTGCCCCTCCAACTATTACCTGGTTTAAAAATTATCTGTCAGATAGGTGGCAGTCTGTCCAAAGGCAAGGTTTACTATCTCCTCTACTTCCAACAACCATAGGTGTACCACAAGGCTTTATATTAGGTCCTTGTCTTTTCCAGATTTTTACTAACAATCATCATACCTCCACCCACCCTGCTACACTCATACAGTATGCAGACGATTCAACTCTTATCTGCTCTGCACCCTCACTTACCACTGTCCAACAACTCACTCAGGATTCCTTTAGTTTAGTGGAAAGTTGGATTACTCAGATCCAACTTATCCTAAATCCCAAAAAGAATAAATTGGTTCTTTTCACCCACAACAAATCTATTCCTTTTCAATCACTTCCATAAATGGTGCTATCATCACCCCCTCTGAATACACCAAACTCCTGGGTGTAGAAATTGACAAAAACCTACAGTTTGATGTCCACATTTCACAAACCATCAAAAAGTCCATAAAAAATGGGAACACTATACAGACATAAAAACTTTCTCTCAAAAAAGCGAGAATCTCCCTAGCCCAAACCCATCTATTGTCCACTCTAATGTATGTGGCACCAATCCTTACACATATCAAAAAACATGATCTTGCTAGACTTGTGACATCTTACAACAAAATTGACAAGTTCGCTAATAACTGCACCTTCAGAACCCATCACTGTCAGACTATAATTGAACTACAATGGCTAGAATTTCCCCATTTTCTCAATGACCATCAAGTAATCATTGCCTACAGTATTGTGAGACATCCTGATAGAACCCCAGCACTAAGTCACCTACTCACTCCCTACAAATCAAATTGTCTCCTTCGCTCCACTAACAAATCACTCCTTTGTATCTCTAAGGCTAACAACACTGCGGATAAAGCACTATTCTCCCATAATGTAACTAAATCCTGGAATAACCTTCCCCCTGCTTTATCTTCTGCCTCCACTATTACACTGTTCAAAAACTCACGTAAATTACACTTAATGAATTCCTGACTATGTCCATGCATTACATAATCATCACTATTTCTAACACTCCAGTTAGCTTCATATCCAATTATTCCCACTGTAATTTTTTTCTGTAGTATCAGGAATTTTATTTTCTACTCAAGTTTCTAATAGTTATACTAGCTCATGCTAAACGTATACTAATTAATTGCTAAGTAGTCTCTGTTTGTCTCTATAGTTAGTTATAATGCTTATCTAGTATCAGTTTCTGTTTCTGTATCGAAAGTTTTTTATCTAGTGTCTAATTTTGTTTTTTGTATCAAAAGTTGTATTTTTATCTGTTGTCAATTTTTTGCTTCTGTATAGATGATCATATTGTTATCATATTGTACAACTATTTGTTTTTCTGTACTGAATGTGGAGTTTTTCTCCCAGGGCCTCCGCTGTAAATGGACATGTGTCCAGTCGGACTATCCCGGTAAACAAATCTAAAATATATATATATCTATATATATATATATATATATATATATATATATATATATATATAAAAATATATATATATATATATATATATATATACACACACACACACACACACACACACAAACATAGACATGGTTTCACTTTACAATCCCAAAATACTGAAACATCGAACTTCAGTATCTTGAGACTGTAAAGCCGAAAAATTAAAAACCCGAAATCCCAAAAGCGCAAAATTAAAATCGTGACTGCCCACATACACACTCCACACAAATAAGCGCACATACACCTTCCTCCCTACACTACAAACCAACACAGTATACACAAACACAACAAAACAAGAACATGCGCGGACTCTACATATAAGCAGGGCGGCAAGCCCACCTGCAGCCCCCCACACCTCCGCTACTTATATATACTAACTCTGAGGTCACACTAAAAACATAAATGCACAAAAAACACCACTACACATTCTACACTCCCCCTGCACCAACACACATCACATACATACAAATACCACCACTCTCAAAACTTACACAATCTTACCTACCTACCCTAACCCACACCACAAAACTCCAAACACACTTACACACACTAAAATCCCTACCCAAAACCCCTAGTAAAACATCACTTACCTGAATCTCCAGCTACAGCCACATACCAGGCGGCACATTACGAACATAGGGAATCCCACATCACATATGCACCTCCACAACCACAGATTCGACATTTCTGCATTGGGCATTCTGCACTTTTGTGCAAGTGCAGTTGTGACACTTCAGTCTCGAGCTACTGAAGTTCAATATTTCAGTAGTTTGAGATTCTGAAGTGAAACCATAGACATATATATATATATATATATATATATATATATATATATATATATATATATATTTGTTTTTGCATAACATAAATTACCCACAGCATACAGTATAAACAGCTCTCTTGTACTAAACAAAAAGGTAATAATTCACCCAGGCACCTGAGTTAGCAGCTCACTCTGCTTTGATCTTCATGTAACAACTCTAGTCAGAAAATCCTTCTAATTAGCAAAAGATATTTCATCTTGATTCAAGCATGTTATCATTCTTCTATATTCAGCATTGATCAAACCCATTATAAAGTACATTGTTTCCTTTGGAATGTACCTCATGCGACTTACATGAAACACCCTAAAGTGTCCTAAGCAAGAAAAAAAAATCTGATCTTAAGAATCTTAGTTACCAGAAGAGGCCTGAAGTCCTGTCCCTGTTTTCTGTGTCTTATAGACTCCTAATAGGTGATTTGTGCCGTACTTACCACACTATTAGGTATCCAGTGGTCCCTGATCTCCCATATCTAAGTATGTCAAAATCTGTAGCTAACATTAGAACCAGAGACCTGAATCTTAATCAGCAGATAAACAGCAAGATGGAGGGACATAGTCATCAACCAGACCCTCCCGCTTCTTTGAAATAAACTCACTCTGTAGGTTAAGCAATGTGATTCAATATATTTTTTCAAACTTAGCCTCAGTGACTGGATGGATACACTCAAATTAACAATGGGCCGAATTTGCTTCTTCATCCTTGAGAAAGGAGGTAAAACTTGAGGGTAGATACTGGTAAGGTGCACATGGTTATTAGACTAAAATAGCTTTGAAACTTTTATGAATCTTATTAGTCTTATGAATCCTATAAACAGACTGTTGTTTGGAGCAATGTGTGTGCATAATGTTTCTAACTTGCATAGTATATCTAGATGCATAATTAATTTACCTGCCACACATCTAAATATGACTGCATACCTAGGTCCAACTTCTTCCAAGATATACACTAACAAATTGTGTACTTGCAGTTGAGGAACCCTGTCAATGAATTTGCAAGTACAAATTGCTTATCTTTCCTCATACATGCAGCCCACTACTACTTATTATTTTTACATATTTATTTTCTTTTATTTTTAGTCTTAAGCCTTTCCCGATAGATGTTTATGTTATTATCATTCACTTTCCCTTGTACTATTCAGCTGGCTGGATGTTACAGGCCCAGGCATATTACATTGTGTAACAAATGGAATATGAAAATCAAATCATACTAATAGACTGAACCTCATAGTCAGTTATATGTCTGTTGTACTATGAAAGTCTGAATACAAATTTTTATCCAGACAGCACTGATTAGAAAGCAAGCATCTTTGTGCTTTCTAAAACTCCAAGACCAGCTGTTTGCATTCATTTTAATGTTTAAAAAAATGTAGACAGTAATCCTCTGTCAACAAGATAAATTACTTATTTCATACTCACCACTCCATAGCATCACTGCTTTTGCTCATTTTAAGTGCCACACCTGCAGCAGCGTGGCATTATGTACACATTTCTGAGTAGGAGTCTAATGCTAAGGAGAAGGACTAAACTAATTTGTTATCATTTGCATTCTTCCGTGTGTGTGTGTGTGTGTGTGTGTGTGTGTGTGTGTGTGTGTGTGTGTGCGTACATATGTACATACAACCCTGAAATCAAAACGTGGGTGTTGCAAATAGATGGATGCATGCATGGATGGATTAAATAAAATGTATATCCTTTAAATGTATTTGTGCAGTCTGTTACCATTATACTGAAGTCTTTTGACCATGATTTTGAATCACTTTTTGTGTTATTGAGCACAGATTTCACTAACGAAGCATTAAGGAAATAATATCAAAATGCTGCAAATTTTATTGAGAAGAGATGTGGCAAGACAACACAAATTATGCAACACACAGCACCTTATATTTAAGGCACAAAACAATGTAATCCATCTCAGATAAACAGTCAAAAGACATGAATACAAAAGACATGAATACATAAGACATGAATACATAACACATGAATACATAACACATGAATACAAAAGACATGAATACATAAGACATGAATACAAAAGACATGAATACAAAAGACATGAATACATAACACATGAATACACAACACATGAATACAAAAGACATGAATACAAAAGACATGAATACATAAGACATGAATACAAAAGACATGAATACATAAGACATGAATACATAAGACATGAATACATAACACATGAATACAAAAGACATGAATACATAAGACATGGATACATAAGACATGAATACATAAGACATGAATACAAAAGACATGAATACATAAGACATGAATACAAAAGACATGAATACATAAGACATGAATACATAAGACATGAATACAAAAGACATGAATACATAAGACATGAATACATAAGACATGAATACAAAAGACATGAATACATAGGACATGAATACAAAAGACATGAATACATAAGACATGAATACATAAGACATGAATACAAAAGACATGAATACATAAGACATGAATACATAAGACATGAATACAAAAGACATGAATACATAAGACATGAATACATAAGACATGAATACAAAATACATGAATCCATAATACATGAATCCATAAGACATGAATCCATAAGACATGAATCCATAAGACATGAATCCAAAAGACATGAATCCATAAGACATGAATCCATAAGACATGAATACATAACACATGAATACATAACACATGAATCCATAAGACATGAATACATAAGACATGAATACATAGCTTAAGAAGGAATAATATTAGCAATAAATAACAGAATGTTAATAGCATTTCATATGATGTGTAAGTAAGCAAGAAGAATGGGAAAGCTGCAAAGAAGGGGGGTAGAATGTTGCATTGTACAGGAAAAAAACATCTCAGATGGAAATCGGGTATAATTTCTTATTATTGCGTTTAGAAACCTCTTGTATATAATGACATAGATAGGATAGAACACTCAGAGGTAGCCAAGAAAAAACACATGATCTGCAACAAACCCCATTTTCAAGTGGCTACAAGACCTTAATATGCACCAACACAAGGAAAAAGGGTAAGATGCAGAACATAAATGTTCAAGTAACTCAGGGAAATCTAGTGATATGCTGTTGTTGTTAGTCATTTAGTTGAGCCCAAACCTCCATGACCTGAAGCACTTTATCACATAGGAGCTTCTGTCCATGGGGTTTTCTTGGCAAGCATAATGGAGTGAATTACCATTACCTTCCCCAATGGACTGTTTTTTTTTCTTATCTCTCTACCATGACCAACCAGTTTTGGGCAAGTCTATGTGGTATAGTTAATAGCGTCATTGAGATATACAAGCACCTTCATTCAACCAAAATAGCATGTTTAAAAAGGGGATTACAAGGACAGGAGGGTCACAGTCTGGCATTACAAGTTAAGTATGTTAAGAGATGTGTGAGGATATGTTTATTTATATAATGGTTGGTGCTGAACATAGCTATTATGGACAGGCTACCTCCTTCAAAATTAAAATCAGCTCTATATCCCAATTAAAACCAGTAACAGTTAGGAACTATTCCAAGGCAAACTTCATTTTATTAAGTGATGGTTTGTCAAGATTCAATGCCCCTCCAAACCCTGAGAACACAGCAGCCTATGCTGAATTGTTCTCAGAAACTCTGTACAACCATGTCAATAGCTGCATAAAGGCAGCTGTACCTACCAGAAGTAAGCCCAGAATTATCCCCAGAAACAAATCACCCTTGTGGCATGCCAAATTAAACAAGATATACAACAAAAGGAAAATATTATGGTAAAATCAGGCAGAGTAATTTCCATTAAGATAAAAACTCTCTCATCAAATTAAATAGGCAACTAAGAGGGTTAATTAAGTCAAACAAAGAGAGCTTTGAGGTTAAGATAAGGCCTTCTTCAGCTGTGTCAGAAACCTCAAGGGCACAACACAGCAATATGCTGAACTGGTGATTAATGGTGCCTCATTCACATAGCCTGGTAATATAGTGAACCTGTGGAAAGATAAATCCAGTTCCAGCTTTTCCCGTTTTACCACAACCTTTCCCAAAGAAATACCCTCAAACATAACCCCTCCAACTATAACCAGGGATCATGCACTGGCTGCACTGGCTGGACTTGCTAAAGCCAATAACACAGCCTCAATGGGCCCTAGCAACATCCTGGGATGCCTCCTGAACAGTCTAAAATATGACTTATCAGGGTCCCTGGAGTCACTATTTAACTATAATCTTAAAAGAGGCTTTGTGCCTTGAGAATGGAAGGCTGAGATGGTCATCCCCCCTTCATAATGGACGACCTTCAACTGATCTTGCAAACAACTGACCCATTAGTCTTATTCATAAAGTCAAGGAAAGAATTATCATGGAAATTATAAACAAGGGCATAGGAGACCTCCAGACACTAAATCCTTCCCAATTTGGCTTTGTCAAAGGAAGGTCATGCTTACTGAATCTGGTGGAGTTCTTTGAAAAGGTCGCTAAGGCAATGGATGAGAGGCAAGCAGTGCATACTGCCTACCTTGATCTGGCTAAAGCACACTCAGACATTGCCAACAAACTTATGGAACTAGACCTTTATAACATGTTGGATAACTAGCTGGCTCACGAATAGGACCTAGGACTCAAGAGATTAGGATCAGCAAGGCCACCTCGTCAAAGACGCCAGTCAGCATTGGTGCCCCACTGGGCTCTGTGTTGGGCCTGCTTTTCCTTGCCATCTACTTCTTGCAGGTCAAAGCTAATGTCAAAGGCCCTTGGCTGATCAAGTTCACAGATGATTGCAAGCTGGGAGAAGTCACTGAATCCCTCCAAGATGAGAACACCCTTCAGGAAGGTCAGACAAATGCTTGGTGCCAAAGTGATGGCTTAAAATGTAATACAAAGAAATAAATTATAGTACCTTTTGGAGGTCAGCCACCCTGGGTGGGTCTGTATTACAACGTCGAACTCACAGGAGTCCGAACGTTGTAATATCAAACCCAAATGTTCAAATCACGGAAATAGAAAAGCCACGGAACACCAATTTTTTTCCCAGGGAAAAAAATCGGTGGGCCATTTTCATGGTTTTGCTATTTCCTCCACTGTGGTGTGATCTTGGAATTGGTATATTTAAGTAGGAGGGGTGCAGGGGGCACAGCACATGTTGGGAAGTGTAGGTGCGATACCCCCCCACATTAGATTAAGTTTAAAGTGTATGTGTTTTGTTTTGTTTTTTTGTACCGGAACAGTGATTTTTTTTCCCTGGGAAAAAAATCGCTGTTTTGTGTGTTCATACTTTTTGGGTTTCCAACTTCACAGTTCGATATTACATCATTTGGACTCCTGTGAGTTTGATGATGTAATCTAGACCTCCTGGGTAACTACAGCATTAGTAAAGCACCACCAAAAGTTGATTCACTAATCAGGGATCTGGGAGCTCATGTAGATAGCAACCTAACCTTCAACCAATGTGTCCAAGGTAGTAAGAAATCCTTCTGGGTTGCTGAACTTATAAGTAAGGGTATGGCATCAAAGTCCAGAGATGTCTTTGTACCACTGTACTTAGCCCTCATCAGACCTATCTTAGACTATAATGCCTCCTTCATTATGTACCTGACCAGACACATGCAGCAACTGGAATGTCCATGGAGATTCCTTCCAAAAAGAATACAGGGATTAAATACAATGCCCTATGCTGATTTCCTCAAATCCCTGTCTCTTTATTCAGTATCATACAAACTTCTGAGTGGTGAACTTTACCTGACATACAAGGTATCACTGAACCCTGTTTTGATGAACCTTTTGCACATCTGTAAAACAAACAGTATCAGAATTACTAGAACAGCAAGCTTATATTTTGCTTGCAACATAAGCAGGACATGTTGGAGAGACAGATATTTTTCCCAGACAATCCAAGTGATGGGTAATCGGAAATTCACCCCTGGTCTGATGCTTATGTCTCTGATGGGCAGAGGCAGACAGTAAATCGCCCCTATATCAATCAAATTTGTGGGTGACAGGTTGCATAGCTAGGCTTTTAAGGTCCTTAGTGGTTGTCGCCTCACAGCAAGAGGTTCTCCAGTTCGATCCTCAGATGGGGTGCTTTCTGTGTGGAGTGTGCATGTCCTCCCTGTGGTTGTGTGGGTTTCCTCCAGGTGCTCCAGTTTCCTCCCACATCCCAAAGACATGCTGTAGGTGGATTGGACACTCTAAATTGGCCCTAGGTGTGAGTGCATGTGTGTGCCTTCCGTGGAAGGTTGGGCTGGCAATTCAACATCATAAAGCTCTACTGGCAATCATGAGCAGACAGATGATCCACTGTGGTGACCCGTAATCAGGAAAAGCTGAAAGAAGAAGTAGCCATTAGCCTAGCATACACCTATGAACCTATGAATGATTCTCACTTAATTCAAAAAATACAAGGGGCAGGAATGTTTTCCAAGGACTTTGTGTAATAAAATTAAACAAACTATTAGATAAGTAGATCATTCAACTTATCTAATAATAAATAGGCAGCCTAAATAGGACATGTGGTTCTTATATGCCATCAATATCTATTTCTTTGTTTTTCTGAAGGTAATTGATACAATTTAACATTTTCTGGAGTATTACTGTTAGGTTCAAGGATGACTCAGAAACAGCTGCACAAATAAATACTAGTTACTTGAAAAATACGTTCTTAATTCACTATAATCTCAGCAATTCATTTTGTCCTAATTCCATTTTAAGTATATGATTCATTAGTTCTAATTCTAATGGAAAATTAATGAAAATGACATTGTTTGTGACAGCTCTAATGGGAAATCATGTCATGCAGTTTGTTACTGTTTCCTCAGTTCCAGTGGAGAGGCTCCCTACCATTATTTCTTTCTAAGCCTGGTTTTACAGCATAATTGATTAGGAAAGCAAGTACTGTTTTTCAGATTTAATTTGTTGCACTTGAAAATGGTGTATAGAATATTCAAATTAAAACTAAAAAGAACAACTTTATGTCAACAGTAAGGAATCGTTCCTAATGAAAAATCGGAATATTTTAGTATTATCTTTTTACTATAATTCTTTTCAGATATGAGAAACACGTAGAATTCATCTGTATGTTTATATGTTTCTGTGTTTAGAAACAGCCAGGCTCATTTGAAGCTAACTTTCACCCTAAATGCTGGAATATATTGAAAAGGTTATACTACAACACAGAACACTAAGGGACTAAAATATATTTGTAACATTGCAAACCAAAATAATGACAATGTTACCCAAAGCATATCCATTAGGTTACAACCAAAAGGAAACTTCTAAAAGCAATCCTTTGGAGGTCATCTTGAATTATATATTTTATTTAAAAGTAAAAATGGTTTACTTTCATAATTTGGAAATGCATTCATTCGAGTGGCATGACATTGAAAGTATACTTTCAGAGAGGCAGAAATTGAAACCTACCTTATCAAAGCTTGAATATCAATGTCCGGACGGCACATGCAGTTCAATGGGCACAGTTTCAAAATGGCAAATACCAAACACTCGACTTTAAGGTGGTTTGATATTGGGCTGAAAAACCTTTTCATTTTGCCATTAATTTTCAACAACATGATAAACTGACCGAGTGCATTTCTAACTTATGATAGTAAACTGAAAAAAAAAAAAAAAATATATATATATATATATATATGTATATGTATAATAAGCTAATATGAGCATAATCATAATGCATTCTAACTGCATTGAAACATGAACCACTACCCCCAACTAGTGTCTTAATGAAGGAACTTCTACTAAAAAGTCAAATTAAAACATTTCCAGTATTCTAGCCTTGTCTCGCTTGGTCCCTCCAATGTCTTGTACTATTTGTTCTAATATAAAAAAAGTAAATATTGCCTGAGTACAATTTAATTTATGCTTAAATAAAGTGTTGGTACCTTCTTTAGTCCTAATTTCATACATATGTTCATATATCTTTCTTTTGAGAATGCGCTCAGTTTTCTTTTTTGACACAAAGCAAGGTAAATAACTCCTACATTATCACAATCTGTAAAAGTCCTAGCCTCTATGTATTTGCCCCTGCTTTTAACATATATAGTTTCACGATTTGATACAAAGGGACAAGGACAGAATGCAGGGAACTATATTGGCAATCTTTTCTTAAAGGCAACAGAACCCCTAGTTTAAATGAATACGTCTTCTCCCTTGCCCTTGTTCTTAAGCTTAGAGCAGCCAGGTTATAAAGTTTTTATTATGTCTGAATTAGGAACATAAGGGTGTTTATTTAAATGTTTTAATTCAACTTTTTAGTATATGTCCCTTCATTAAGACACTAGTTGGGGGTAGTTCTTCATGTTTCAGTGCAGTTTGAATGCATTGTGACTATGCTTATATTAGGTTATTTTATATATATATATATATATATATATATATATATATATAAATGTATTCTATTTTTATTCTATGTACTATTGCATTTTATGAAACGTTATTTCATGTATTACTGCATCAAGCTATTTGTAGGTAATATTAATGTGATTCTTATCTAAACACTATCTAACTGGAGCTTTTCTCCCCAGACAGCCACTGAAAATGGACCTGGCAGACTTTCCCGGTAAACAAATGTTAAATAAATTAATTAATTAAAAATTATTCATATGAATTGTAGGGAGAAATTTGTATTTTTTAAAATGTGTGTCTATTTGGGTCTACTTCTAATGCATGAAAATCCATATAATTGAATCCAACATTACCGAGACAAGATACACAAAACTGCAGATAAATGAAAACTTAAAATAAAAAATTTCAGAAAACTGAAAACGGCCATTGAATGTCTGTGACCATTTCACTCAGTTCTCCTAAATCACATCCACTGCCCAACAGTCTGGAACAGTAAAGTACATTGCCTTACCATTTTGCAGGGGGGTTGTGCCCCCATACCCCGTGCAAATTAAATATAGCAACTCCAAGATCACACTATATTGAAGAAAAGGGTAAACACTCATGGCATGCCCACATCTGCACTAGAACCACCTGTTGCTGTATGTGTGTACAGCATCACCGGTCTTCTTTAAAGTGATACTACTTACATAAACTTAATACCTTACTTTCGGTTTTGTGAACTTTGTTATTTTTGGTGATGTACAGTTTCGTATATCTCATCTCAGTAATGCTGGATTCGATTTTATGGGTTTTCATCATTAGAAGTAGACCCATCTATTCATGCATTACCAACATATTTGGAGATTTTTATAGATTGTTTTAACTATTTTGGTGTGTTTTGGGTTTATGATTTGAAATTCCCATCTTGAAATTGGTGATTTCTTTAGTAGAGTTAATTAATTAGAAGTGCATTTAAAGAATGGTGGGTAGGTTGTTTGATATCTGATGAAGTCCTGTGTATAGGTATGAAAATGCAGTGAGTCAGTTAATGCATTAAAGTATTGTATTGGAATATACAATTTATTTTGGCCTTGATGTCTGGGTGCTTTCTGGACCTTTTACAGTGCCTGTTGTGTATTTATATATATATATATATATATATATATATATATATATATATATCTCCAACTATATCTCTGAACAAATTTTTTAATTCTTCCAGCAATGTATTTTCTATCATCTTAAAATGGTTTTTCAATAACTTCATATAATATTCAGTACAGCACAAATTAATTTTCTGCCATTTTTTTAACAAATATGGATAGAGGTTGCCATTAATCAGCATTTCAGGGACAATGAATAAGCCAATATAGGCATCAAAGATGAAATGTTGCCATGGCAAATGCTAGTATTTCATAACTTACAATTCAAAGTCAGTTACTTAAGTAATTCAGCAGTGACATTGTCAGTCTTAAGGTCATTATTCCCCACTGCTGCATAATTGTCAATGGACAAGGGGTTACAGATTACTTGTAAAGCTACATCAGTGAGTAGCAATGCAGAATAATCCATTTCAAAATCAGTTCCTTCTGTCATGTTCCATGGACCAAGAAACAACTCTTCTCAAATGTTTCCAAGTAAATCCTGGTCCTGGCCTGATAAAATAAGCAGCACAACATCTCAACAGCAACAAGGAACACAACAGTAAAAAGGCACCATGTGTCGAAATAATATTCTATAATAATAAACACTGCACGTATTTTTGGGCTACTTGAATTTTACAGATGAAAGTAAAATACCAGCAAAAATGCAGATGACTTACATGAGTTGCTGAAGTGATGAGTTTATAAATAATACAAAGATACTTGAATATTAATGAATTACCAGACTTATTGCAACACATTCTCTTGGTTTACTTTCTACAAGCCTTTTGGAATTCTAGTACTATGGCTGAAATGGACCCCATTCCTAAGTCAAACTATGATTAGTATACATAATGAAGTCCAAAGTAATTCATCCCATAAGAGGTATGGCATTAATTCACATCTTGGTAAATTCAATGTGGGACCACATGGCGAGGCTACAAATGGTATGCTGGATCATCAGTCTAGTATTTACATATGAACAGCCTCCTGGACCATAAGTGTAGTAACAACCTATGAACCTATTCGAGGAATTCTCATATCTTACTGCTTTACAAATATGAAATACCATGAACCATCAGGCTTCCTTGTCTCTCAAAACAACATGAAACCAAGGACATTTGAGTTTACAAGCTGGAAAATGGAGTAGTTCACCATCTGAAAAATTAAGCCAATAGTTTATCATGACACTTCTATGGTCTAGGCTTCTAAAGGCTCCAGGGCCATTAGCCTAGTACACACCTATGAACCTATGAACCTATTAAAGTTCATGAAATTAGTATTGTTTCAGTCTTTGATGTTAGCCAAAATTGCTCTGTGCAGCACCCACTGTTTGCCCAGAACTGACACCTGCAGTTCATATGGAGTTACATGTATTGGTAACATAGCTAACTAAGTACAATTCTAAATTCTTTTTTATAAGACCCATTGAGCCTACTACTATTGGAGCTGTCTGGGTATACTTCTTCCACATTGCCCTCATTTCTGCCTGCAAATCCTGGTATTTTATGGCTTTGTCTCTCTCTGTACATAAGACACTGTAATCACTGAATGTAGCAATTTCAATGATCAATGCTACTTTTGTTTTCTTTTCATGGAATATTATATCTGTTTTTTCGCATTTATATTCTGAACTATTGGTAATGGCTGATCCCACGTGATATAAGCTTTATCATTCTCTCTAATGTTTTGTGACTCATGTTTCCAATGCTTCTCAGCTACTTCTTTATTGTAATATTTGCACAATCCTCATTGCAACAGTTTTCCACATTATTATGCCTTTCAGTAAACAGGCCTGTTCCCACTAGTGCAACAAGATGTAAGACTTTTTCTAGCTTTGTTTTACAGAACCTGCATTTGTCTGTTTCCTCCACATGCTCAATGAACTTTCTAAGCCAGTAAGTATGTAGTCCACTGTCCTAGGACACCAATATTAACATTTCATTGTCAGGCTTAAATTTACCTCTTCTTAACCATTTCTGCATCAGATCTTGATCAACATGATGTTCCAGGGTTTTTTTTGTACTAACAGCTATATTTATGCTTTTTCCACATTTCTTGCCTTCTCATCTGATCCTTCTCCTTGTATTCTTTTTTTTTTTTTTTTTTTTTGGTACATTCAGTGCTGCCTGATTTTTTGTCTGCTTCTGATTTGATTTCCATTCTCGCTGAACGCCGATAAGCTTCTGCTGAACTAAGGACGGAAGTCATCTTAGACATGTTCTCCTCATGTTTTAAACTTTCCCTACATTTGAATCTGGTCAAGTTAGCAGATATGTACGTAGTCCTAGAATTGCAGATCTGTACCTGTAGTCAGTTTTGAGGAGGCCCATACCTCCTTCAGAAGGAAGGATATTTAATCCTAGTATACACAGATTTTTGTATATCATTTGATAAGCATGAAGCATTTTGCTTGTTTTCCTGTCCAACTGTTCCAGTACCTTTTAGGGCCAATCACCCCAAAACTGTAAGTTAGAACAGTAAGAGCAAATTGGTTTATAGCTTGGACTTTGTTATTAGACGTCAAGGTTGTTTTCACTATTAATTTCAGTATTAATTTTAGTCTTCTAAAATATTTCTTACTGAGTTTTGTTCATATTTGTTCATGTTTTATTGTTGATCATTTATAAATTCACAGATATTTATACTCTGTCTCCTGCTAAAGTTCTTTTATATCACATTCCTGTCCCAGACTGATATTTTCTTGGTGCTGCAGCTTTCCTGCTTTAAATATTACTTTAGGACATTTATCAAGACCAAATGCCATTCTTATGTCATCAGATAAAGTTTTAACCACTTGCAGTTGTGGTTTCGTCATCACCCATCTGATCAACTATACAGTTTTAAATCATTCACAAAACGAAGATGAGAAATATTTACACTTTTCTTTTCTGGTAACCAAACTGCAGTCATGATCTAATCTGTTAAGTAGACAGCATAATGGGTAAGGGCAAGACAAAAGAGCTGTGGTGAGTAAGTCTGGAATATCCCCCTTTGAATTTTCACCCCTAGGATAATAATTTGTTTGTTATCATGTCTTAGCTGCAAAGTGGTTTGCCACTGTTTGATGTTCACTGTAATGTAATTGGTGACTGCAAGGTGTATATTATGTATGTACTCCTTTATCCATGAATATGGAGTGCTGTCAAATGCCTTTTTGTAAGCTATCCATGCCATACTTAGATTCTTCCCTTTTTTACAATTCTCCATTATGACTTTATTTAACAAAAAAATATCCTTTGTTTCACACAACTTTCTTGTGTTCTATTGCCTTAAGTGTTTTTCTAAATGACTATAAACTCTGTTGGCATCAGTTCCACTATATAGTTTATACATTGTCGGAAGACAGGTTATTGGTCTATAGGTTTTAGGATAACTTGCAAGTTCACTTTTAAGGAGGAGAATATTTTTTCCCTGTTATTAACCAGGTTGGTGTCTGTTTGGAATGTGCATTTAAGTAGTTCTTACTCAGGGCTGAAACTTTGTGTAAAGATTTTAATCATTTTAGCCAGAAATTAGGTAATGCCTCTGGGCCTGGAGTTTTCCATTTAGGAGGTTTTCTCAATTTTGATTCAATTTCTCTGGCCATTACTTTATCTTATTTCATATCCTGTACATTTGAACTTCTTAATGTTTCTTTTACGTCTTCTATCCATTAAACACCTTGTTATATTCCACAGGGTTTTGATAGATATTTCTCCAAAATGTGTCAATTTCTTCTTTTTTTGGTGGTGTTTCTGTTCCTTTGCTTTGTTTCCCAGTTCTTCACAAAACTGTTTTGGGTCATCAATGAATTGCTTATTTTGTATGTTTCCTTTATTTCTATCTGAATAAATAAAATCAGAGAGCGGCAGTCCCAAATACAGCAAGAAAGCTCAGTCAGCAAGGAATCCTGTAATAGCTTAAAACGCAGATTTATTGTTTAAGATAGTAGCGTTTTTCGCTGTCTCTCCACAAGGCAGCTTCTTCAGAAGAAGAGAATACAAAATTTTGGCGCCACATCTGACATTTAAAAACATAAATGAAAACGAGTCATCATGACATCACTCATTAATTCGCAGTGTATATTAAAGATGCACTAACCTATTCGTAAAAAAATGTGTGTTCAAATAAGCGAACACATAACCAAGCCGAGAAATTCGGTTTTGGTGTCAATAAAATGTACAGTTATATTAATATAACAGGCACCACATAAGGTAGTGTTCTAAATCACAGCACAACTACGAAAAGAATAACTAATAAAAACACATAAACATGTCAATCACTAAAAATGAACATAGAATTCTAAACAATTTGTTCAAACACGATCAAAATGAGAAGCCCTTAAAAACAATGATTTGAATGGATTAATGTAAAATAGTAATCCAAATTGTAAAGTAATTAAAGGGTAATAAACTGGGTGGTAGTGAAATAGTCTAACATAGAATGTGTAAGTACAAGGATAGTCAATAACTAGTTACCACACAAAAATAAAAAGCATGTAAAAGTGGTATGAAAGGTAATGAGCCTATTGGAAAATGTGCCTGAAAGAAGGGTAGTAGTCTGTATAAAATGATGATACCACTCTGACAATGGGGGTCTATTTAATGTAACTTCTCATTTTTAATAATACGGAGATGTTACAGTTCTCATTGAGCCCCGGGTGATGGAAGGCATTGAGTCTAATCTGCCATTCTAATTCATGTAGTTCAAGTAACAAAGACAGGGGACCCCCTCTAATACTTGGGGGTACATGGTCAATACCCATAAAGTAAAATTTGTGGTCGGGAAATTTTTCTATGTGCCTAGCAAGGGCATTTTCCTGTTTATTTGTCCTGATGGCGTAGACGTGTTCGTAAATGCGTTGACGAAATTTACGATCCGTCTTGCCTATGTAGAAAGCAGGACAGAGATGACAGAAAGCTCCATAGATCACTGATTTAGTATCACAATTAATTGTGTGTCTTATGTGGTATTTTCTGTCATTCACTATGAAAGAGGTCCCTGATTTTACACAGTGACACCAGTTACAAGAACCACAAATTGTAGACCCTTTAAATCTTGTAAAACTGGGTTCCTGTTTAGTTTGCATTAGTTCTTTAAGGTTCCTACCTTTTCTGAAAACTACTCTAGGGAATGGGCCCAGTTTCTCAAAGAGATCGATATCATTCCTAATTAGGTCCCAGTTCTTGTTTAAAATTTTACAGATTCTCCCTGTATCATTACTGAAAACAGTAATGAAACTAGACACTGAATTAAATTTAACCAGTGTAGTGTTGTAACCTGAAACAGGTTGATCAGTACTATCTTGAATTTGTTCAATCAGACTCACTGTTTGATCTACCTTAATTTTGAGCAGGGGTTTGAAAATGCCTTTTGCTTTTTTTGTTTCTATTTCAAAAATAATTTCCTCCAGTAATGCAGTTGGATAACCTCTATTTAAGAACTGAGTCTTAAGGAAGGAACATTCTTCATTGAAGGCTGAATCGGAGTTACACATGCGTACTGCTCTAACAAACTGGCCTTTAACTGTGGCCCTCTTTTGTTTCAAAGGATGTTGACTAGAATAGTGTAAGAGGGAATTGCAGTGCGTAGGTTTCCTATATACTTTTGAAAAATACATATTGACGTTGTCACTCTTGTTAAGTTTGACATCTAAATAATCAATAATTTTTTCCGAGAAAGTTGAAGTAAATTTTAAGAAGGTAGTAGTATTGTTCATGAAGTCTACTAAGGAAGCCGCTTCATTTTTATTTCCTTTAAATAGAATAAAAATGTCATCCAGATAACGGGTGTAAAAGTGTATCTGTTCCTTAAAACAAGGGTTTGATAGAATATACTTGGTTTCCCAGAAGGCCATGAACATATTAGCCATGCTGGCCCCACATGGGGAGCCCATGGCTATGCCTTGTTTCTGTAGAAAAATTTTTTCATTGAAAATGAAAAAATTAGAGTCAAGGACAATGTCAAGTAATTCTGTGGCTAAACTGATTTCATTGTTTGTTGCACCCAGGTCTTTTAATTCAAGACCCACCCACTCAGAAGCCTCCTGATGTGGTATTGATGTGTATAGGTCAACCACATCTATTGTGAGAAAGTTGTATTCGGGGTTGTATCCTATACTGTCAATACTACTCAGGAAAGTCCATGAGTCTTTACAAATAGAGGGGATTTTATTCAGATATTTCAACAGGATGTGATCTATCAATTTAGAGCTGTTATATGTCATAGAAAATCTACCGTCTATTAAAGCCCTCATGGGTGGGTTCTCCAAGTTCTTATGTATCTTAGGGATGCCAAACATCATAGGGACCTTTGGGAAAACTATGTCTAAAAAGTTGTACAATTCTAGATCAATTCTGCCTTCCAAATACATGTCCCTAAGATAGCCCCTAATTCTCCTGTGTACACCATTCATTTCATTAACAGATGAAGGGCCATATGCTTGTGTATTCAAAACAGAAAGCATTTTTTCGTTATACATGCTATTGTTGAAAATTACCAGTCCGCCCCCTTTATCGGGTTTAATAATTCTAACTGGTAAAAGTTTGAAGTCAGACAATGCCCTTCTCTGTTCCATAGTGATGTTATGATGTGAGTAACTCTTAGGTACTTTGTTTGAGTTAGACAAATCTCTTATGTCTAATTCACAGATGTTTTCGAACACCTTTAATCCCGGATGTAATGGGGGGTTAAAGGTACTCGGAACTTTCAGCTCAACACTAGGTTTTGTAATACAGTTATTAGAAAGTAAATCTAGGTTCAACTTCCTAGTGTAACATTTTAAGTCCAAGATGGTTCTGGTAATGTCACATCCAGAACTAGGCACAAAAGTGTTGCCTCGAGACATGATATCAATAAGTTCTGGTGGCAACATATTGTCCGTGAAATTGTATATTTTAAAGTCCCCATTGTGGTTGTATTGAATATGTAGACCCGGACTCACATTGTCAGCACCTTCAGGACTATTGTGTGACGTAGTTAGTTGTTCCGTGTTCTGCTCCTCGTCTGGTATGGGCGTTGTGGTAATTGTCCTAAAAAATTGTTATTGGTATTAGCTTGATTAGAACTGAAATTGTTATTTCTAAATTTAGTGTTATTGTTTGAGGACCTTCCATTTAACCTGTCAAGCCTTTTAGTATTGGCTACATGTTGATTCGTGTCAACAGGTTGGATACCAGAGGTGGAAGGAACCACTTCAGGATCAGACAAGTCAGGATTGTCAGTTCCAGTAGTAGGTACAAACTGAAGCTTAGGGAATGCCCGTTGATGACTGTACGCTTCTCTGTCCCTATTTAATTTTTTGACTTTGTTCTGTTTTAGTTTAGCCATAAGCCCCTCAATACTAATGAAGGTTCGGTCATAGTCCACTTTGAACCGCATAAAATTAATGTCCATCTTAATACTATTGTCTAGCAGTTTAATTTCATCTGTCAAAAAATTAATATTAAGTGAGTAGTGCTTGATTAACAGTTCCAAAAGCTGTGCACCTTGTCTGGAAAAGAGTGTTACCAAGTCCGACAAAAAGTCAGGTCCTTGAATCAAGCCTGAAGGAGTAAAAGACGAGCGGAGACCTTTTGGTACAATGTTCTCAGTTAAGCATTGCTGGAAGTAAGAGACTTCCAGCTGTAGTTTTTTTAATTTGACCATTTTAACATCCAGTTGCTTTAAATTGTTTAAGATGGTATCGAAGGAGTTAAACTCACCATTGGAAGCCGGTCGTTCCATACCGGTCACCCCAGGAAAAGCAAACGCTTCAAGATTATTAATCCACTGGGAGATCGATGGACCGCCAATAAGCTCCATATTGTTGTCATTAACCAGTGGTGGTTGTCCAGACAGAGGATGTGCGTCTCCGCCTTCTGAGACGAGCGAAGCCGGTACCGGTACACCAACTTGTTCACCCTGCTCGAGAACATTAGCTGTAGGTAAACCACTTTGAAGGCGCTGGCCAGCTGGAATACTGTTTACAAACGTATTAGAAGGATAGTTGTTTTCATAAAGGTCCATCCGGTTGTTTAGTGCATCGATTTTTTGAGAAAGCATCAGAAGAAGTCTGTTTGTTTCAGAACCGCAGTTCTGAAAAGTGGCTTCTGGTTGAACGCCTTCCGATTGGAAGATCACTGGTGTAGTGGGACTGCTCATACTCCCCGTAGCCATGGACAAAAGACAAACTAGGGAAAACCGGCAGAAAAACTAAACAAATAAAATCAGAGAGCGGCAGTCCCAAATACAGCAAGAAAGCTCAGTCAGCAAGGAATCCTGTAATAGCTTAAAACGCAGATTTATTGTTTAAGATAGTAGCGTTTTTCGCTGTCTCTCCACAAGGCAGCTTCTTCAGAAGAAGAGAATACAAAATTTTGGCGCCACATCTGACATTTAAAAACATAAATGAAAACGAGTCATCATGACATCACTCATTAATTCACAGTGTGTATTAAAGATGCACTAACCTATTCGTGAAAAAGTGTGTTCAAATAAGCGAACACATAACCAAGCCGAGAAATTCGGTTTTGGTGTCAATAAAATGTACAGTTATATTAATATAACAGGCACCACATAAGGTAGTGTTCTAAATCACAGCACAACTACGAAAAGAATAACTAATAAAAACACATAAACATGTCAATCACTAAAAATGAACATAGAATTCTAAACAATTTGTTCAAACACGATCAAAATGAGAAGCCCTTAAAAACAATGATTTGAATGGATTAATGTAAAATAGTAATCCAAATTGTAAAGTAATTAAAGGGTAATAAACTGGGTGGTAGTGAAATAGTCTAACATAGAATGTGTAAGTACAAGGATAGTCAATAACTAGTTACCCCTCAAAAATAAAAAGCATGTAAAAGTGGTATGAAAGGTAATGAGCCTATTGGAAAATGTGCCTGAAAGAAGGGTAGTAGTCTGTATAAAATGATGATACCACTCTGACAATGGGGGTCTATTTAATGTAACTTCTCATTTTTAATAATACGGAGATGTTACAGTTCTCATTGAGCCCCGGGTGATGGAAGGCATTGAGTCTAATCTGCCATTCTAATTCATGTAGTTCAAGTAACAAAGACAGGGGACCCCCTCTAATACTTGGGGGTACATGGTCAATACCCATAAAGTAAAATTTGTGGTCGGGAAATTTTTCTATGTGCCTAGCAAGGGCATTTTCCTGTTTATTTGTCCTGATGGCGTAGACGTGTTCGTAAATGCGTTGACGAAATTTACGATCCGTCTTGCCTATGTAGAAAGCAGGACAGAGATGACAGAAAGCTCCATAGATCACTGATTTAGTATCACAATTAATTGTGTGTCTTATGTGGTATTTTCTGTCATTCACTATGAAAGAGGTCCCTGATTTTACACAGTGACACCAGTTACAAGAACCACAAATTGTAGACCCTTTAAATCTTGTAAAACTGGGTTCCTGTTTAGTTTGCATTAGTTCTTTAAGGTTCCTACCTTTTCTGAAAACTACTCTAGGAATGGGCCCAGTTTCTCAAAGAGATCGATATCATTCCTAATTAGGTCCCAGTTCTTGTTTAAAATTTTACAGATTCTCCCTGTATCATTACTGAAAACAGTAATGAAACTAGACACTGAATTAAATTTAACCAGTGTAGTGTTGTAACCTGAAACAGGTTGATCAGTACTATCTTGAATTTGTTCAATCAGACTCACTGTTTGATCTACCTTAATTTTGAGCAGGGGTTTGAAAATGCCTTTTGCTTTTTTTGTTTCTATTTCAAAAATAATTTCCTCCAGTAATGCAGTTGGATAACCTCTATTTAAGAACTGAGTCTTAAGGAAGGAACATTCTTCATTGAAGGCTGAATCGGAGTTACACATGCGTACTGCTCTAACAAACTGGCCTTTAACTGTAACATCTCCGTATTATTAAAAATGAGAAGTTACATTAAATAGACCCCCATTGTCAGAGTGGTATCATCATTTTATACAGACTACTACCCTTCTTTCAGGCACATTTTCCAATAGGCTCATTACCTTTCATACCACTTTTACATGCTTTTTATTTTTGAGGGGTAACTAGTTATTGACTATCCTTGTACTTACACATTCTATGTTAGACTATTTCACTACCACCCAGTTTATTACCCTTTAATTACTTTACAATTTGGATTACTATTTTACATTAATCCATTCAAATCATTGTTTTTAAGGGCTTCTCATTTTGATCGTGTTTGAACAAATTGTTTAGAATTCTATGTTCATTTTTAGTGATTGACATGTTTATGTGTTTTTATTAGTTATTCTTTTCGTAGTTGTGCTGTGATTTAGAACACTACCTTATGTGGTGCCTGTTATATTAATATAACTGTACATTTTATTGACACCAAAGCCGAATTTCTCGGCTTGGTTATGTGTTCGCTTATTTGAACACACTTTTTTTACGAATAGGTTAGTGCATCTTTAATATACACTGCGAATTAATGAGTGATGTCATGATGACTCGTTTTCATTTATGTTTTTAAATGTCAGATGTGGCGCCAAAATTTTGTATTCTCTTCTTCTGAAGAAGCTGCCTTGTGGAGAGACAGCGAAAAACGCTACTATCTTAAACAATAAATCTGCGTTTTAAGCTATTACAGGATTACTTGCTGACTGAGCTTTCTTGCTGTATTTGGGACTGCCGCTCTCTGATTTTATTTGTCTAGTTTTTCTGCCGGTTTTCCCTAGTTTGTCTTTTGTCCATGGCTACGGGGAGTATGAGCAGTCCCACTACACCAGTGATCTTCCAATCGGAAGGCGTTCAACCAGAAGCCACTTTTCAGAACTGCGGTTCTGAAACAAACAGACTTCTTCTGATGCTTTCTCAAAAAATCGATGCACTAAACAACCGGATGGACCTTTATGAAAACAACTATCCTTCTAATACGTTTGTAAACAGTATTCCAGCTGGCCAGCGCCTTCAAAGTGGTTTACCTACAGCTAATGTTCTCGAGCAGGGTGAACAAGTTGGTGTACCGGTACCGGCTTCGCTCGTCTCAGAAGGCGGAGACGCACATCCTCTGTCTGGACAACCACCACTGGTTAATGACAACAATATGGAGCTTATTGGCGGTCCATCGATCTCCCAGTGGATTAATAATCTTGAAGCGTTTGCTTTTCCTGGGGTGACCGGTATGGAACGACCGGCTTCCAATGGTGAGTTTAACTCCTTCGATACCATCTTAAACAATTTAAAGCAACTGGATGTTAAAATGGTCAAATTAAAACTACAGCTGGAAGTCTCTTACTTCCAGCAATGCTTAACTGAGAACATTGTACCAAAAGGTCTCCGCTCGTCTTTACTCCTTCAGGCTTGATTCAAGGACCTGACTTTTTGTCGGACTTGGTAACACTCTTTTCCAGACAAGGTGCACAGCTTTTGGAACTGTTAATCAAGCACTACTCACTTAATATTAATTTTTTGACAGATGAAATTAAACTGCTAGACAATAGTATTAAGATGGACATTAATTTTATGCGGTTCAAAGTGGACTATGACCGAACCTTCATTAGTATTGAGGGGCTTATGGCTAAACTAAAACAGAACAAAGTCAAAAAATTAAATAGGGACAGAGAAGCGTACAGTCATCAACGGGCATTCCCTAAGCTTCAGTTTGTACCTACTACTGGAACTGACAATCCTGACTTGTCTGATCCTGAAGTGGTTCCTTCCACCTCTGGTATCCAACCTGTTGACACGAATCAACATGTAGCCAATACTAAAAGGCTTGACAGGTTAAATGGAAGGTCCTCAAACAATAACACTAAATTTAGAAATAACAATTTCAGTTCTAATCAAGCTAATACCAATAACAATTTTTTAGGACAATTACCACAACGCCCATACCAGACGAGGAGCAGAACACGGAACAACTAACTACGTCACACAATAGTCCTGAAGGTGCTGACAATGTGAGTCCGGGTCTACATATTCAATACAACCACAATGGGGACTTTAAAATATACAATTTCACGGACAATATGTTGCCACCAGAACTTATTGATATCATGTCTCGAGGCAACACTTTTGTGCCTAGTTCTGGATGTGACATTACCAGAACCATCTTGGACTTAAAATGTTACACTAGGAAGTTGAACCTAGATTTACTTTTTAATAACTGTATTACAAAACCTAGTGTTGAGCTGAAAGTTCCGAGTACCTTTAACCCCCCATTACATCCGGGATTAAAGGTGTTCGAAAACATCTGTGAATTAGACATAAGAGATTTGTCTAACTCAAACAAAGTACCTAAGAGTTACTCACATCATAACATCACTATGGAACAGAGAAGGGCATTGTCTGACTTCAAACTTTTACCAGTTAGAATTATTAAACCCGATAAAGGGGGCGGACTGGTAATTTTCAACAATAGCATGTATAACGAAAAAATGCTTTCTGTTTTGAATACACAAGCATATGGCCCTTCATCTGTTAATGAAATGAATGGTGTACACAGGAGAATTAGGGGCTATCTTAGGGACATGTATTTGGAAGGCAGAATTGATCTAGAATTGTACAACTTTTTAGACATAGTTTTCCCAAAGGTCCCTATGATGTTTGGCATCCCTAAGATACATAAGAACTTGGAGAACCCACCCATGAGGGCTTTAATAGACGGTAGATTTTCTATGACATATAACAGCTCTAAATTGATAGATCACATCCTGTTGAAATATCTGAATAAAATCCCCTCTATTTGTAAAGACTCATGGACTTTCCTGAGTAGTATTGACAGTATAGGATACAACCCCGAATACAACTTTCTCACAATAGATGTGGTTGACCTATACACATCAATACCACATCAGGAGGCTTCTGAGTGGGTGGGTCTTGAATTAAAAGACCTGGGTGCAACAAACAATGAAATCAGTTTAGCCACAGAATTACTTGACATTGTCCTTGACTCTAATTTTTTCATTTTCAATGAAAAAATTTTTCTACAGAAACAAGGCATAGCCATGGGCTCCCCATGTGGGGCCAGCGTGGCTAATATGTTCATGGCCTTCTGGGAAACCAAGTATATTCTATCAAACCCTTGTTTTAAGGAACAGATACACTTTTACACCCGTTATCTGGATGACATTTTTATTCTATTTAAAGGAAATAAAAATGAAGCGGCTTCCTTAGTAGACTTCATGAACAATACTACTACCTTCTTAAAATTTACTTCAACTTTCTCGGAAAAAATTATTGATTATTTAGATGTCAAACTTAACAAGAGTGACAACGTCAATATGTATTTTTCAAAAGTATATAGGAAACCTACGCACTGCAATTCCCTCTTACACTATTCTAGTCAACATCCTTTGAAACAAAAGAGGGCCACAGTTAAAGGCCAGTTTGTTAGAGCAGTACGCATGTGTAACTCCGATTCAGCCTTCAATGAAGAATGTTCCTTCCTTAAGACTCAGTTCTTAAATAGAGGTTATCCAACTGCATTACTGGAGGAAATTATTTTTGAAATAGAAACAAAAAAAGCAAAAGGCATTTTCAAACCCCTGCTCAAAATTAAGGTAGATCAAACAGTGAGTCTGATTGAACAAATTCAAGATAGTACTGATCAACCTGTTTCAGGTTACAACACTACACTGGTTAAATTTAATTCAGTGTCTAGTTTCATTACTGTTTTCAGTAATGATACAGGGAGAATCTGTAAAATTTTAAACAAGAACTGGGACCTAATTAGGAATGATATCGATCTCTTTGAGAAACTGGGCCCATTCCCTAGAGTAGTTTTCAGAAAAGGTAGGAACCTTAAAGAACTAATGCAAACTAAACAGGAACCCAGTTTTACAAGATTTAAAGGGTCTACAATTTGTGGTTCTTGTAACTGGTGTCACTGTGTAAAATCAGGGACCTCTTTCATAGTGAATGACAGAAAATACCACATAAGACACACAATTAATTGTGATACTAAATCAGTGATCTATGGAGCTTTCTGTCATCTCTGTCCTGCTTTCTACATAGGCAAGACGGATCGTAAATTTCGTCAACGCATTTACGAACACGCCTACGCCATCAGGACAAATAAACAGGAAAATGCCCTTGCTAGGCACATAGAAAAATTTCCCGACCACAAATTTTACTTTATGGGTATTGACCATGTACCCCCAAGTATTAGAGGGGGTCCCCTGTCTTTGTTACTTGAACTACATGAATTAGAATGGCAGATTAGACTCAATGCCTTCCATCACCCGGGCTCAATGAGAACTGTAACATCTCCGTATTATTAAAAATGAGAAGTTACATTAAATAGACCCCCATTGTCAGAGTGGTATCATCATTTTATACAGACTACTACCCTTCTTTCAGGCACATTTTCCAATAGGCTCATTACCTTTCATACCACTTTTACATGCTTTTTATTTTTGAGGGGTAACTAGTTATTGACTATCCTTGTACTTACACATTCTATGTTAGACTATTTCACTACCACCCAGTTTATTACCCTTTAATTACTTTACAATTTGGATTACTATTTTACATTAATCCATTCAAATCATTGTTTTTAAGGGCTTCTCATTTTGATCGTGTTTGAACAAATTGTTTAGAATTCTATGTTCATTTTTAGTGATTGACATGTTTATGTGTTTTTATTAGTTATTCTTTTCGTAGTTGTGCTGTGATTTAGAACACTACCTTATGTGGTGCCTGTTATATTAATATAACTGTACATTTTATTGACACCAAAACCGAATTTCTCGGCTTGGTTATGTGTTCGCTTATTTGAACACACATTTTTTTACGAATAGGTTAGTGCATCTTTAATATACACTGCGAATTAATGAGTGATGTCATGATGACTCGTTTTCATTTATGTTTTTAAATGTCAGATGTGGCGCCAAAATTTTGTATTCTCTTCTTCTGAAGAAGCTGCCTTGTGGAGAGACAGCGAAAAACGCTACTATCTTAAACAATAAATCTGCGTTTTAAGCTATTACAGGATTCCTTGCTGACTGAGCTTTCTTGCTGTATTTGGGACTGCCGCTCTCTGATTTTATTTATTCCTTTATTTCTATCTGCATATCTTCTAAGTTTTTTCTGTCTGTGCTATCTTTAATTTATAATTCAGATTAGTATTTGATAGATTCTGGTATATTCTGGTATTGTGCATTGCTTTTATCATGTATCTTTCTAAGTATTTCTGTTGATCTGTTCCCCCTACTATACACTTCTAACAGTGACACTTCCTGTTTCAACTGCTTTATCAGTTTCTCTATTCAATGCTTCCATGATGACATTTGATTTCTTCCCTTCCATTCCTTTATTGCCCTGTGTATGTGTTATTAATTTAGCTGCACAATAATATATCTTATTTACTTCTGTTATATCACATACAGTTCTGTTAATAGTCTTAACTACTGTGTTCATCTGTATTATCAGACTTCTAATATATTGGGTCTTATTGACTTTCTGTAATCTATTTTTTCATCAGTCTTATTGTATCTATCTATTTTTCTTAAATTGATCAACTTTTCCCTTAAATTATTTTCTTCTAAACTGAGAGCGTATTCTATGTTCTGTGTTTCCTTTGGGCATTTTAGAGAAAGTAACAGAACATCTTCCTGTGACATAGTCTCTTCAGTTGCATCCTTGTCATCCTTTGCTCTTTCACATGGGAACTATCACTCCACAACATTGACTATGAAAGAGTTGCTACTGTTTCCTGCTCCTTTCCTTGCTGTGCAACTCCAACTGAGCTTTTCTACTGGTTTCCTACTTAAGGCTCCAGAGTATCTTCTTGTGGCAAGTGATCAGTCGATTCATGTTCCACGTGTTTCTCCTTATTTAAGGGACTCATTGTTCCATCATGCTGTGAACTACCGGAGTTGGATTTTCTACACTAAATCCTTTAATTTGCAGGTAATCCATAACTTTTGTTTCTATTTCTTTAACTTCTCTATTACTAATCCCCTTTTTCTACTTCCCCCCTTTGTTTTTCTACTTTTTTGTATTGTGAAATTTTCCATATCCGGATGCCTTTGCCTTTATTTCTCTTCAAATATCTTCAGTGCTGCTTTTTTGCATTGATTAGTTTTGCTTTCACCTTTGCATGAGTTTTGCACCATATTAAATCTCATTTTCTTTCCCATGTCCACATTTATTCTTCAGATGTCTCCTGCTCCACCTGTTTCTCCTTACTTTGTATTCATTCTTCCATCTTTCTGTGACATAACTTGTGTTAGACTTTCTACACTAAATCCTTCACTTCAAAGGTATTCTATAACTTCAGCTTCTATTTGTTTAACTTCTACTTTACTAATTTTCTGTTCTACATTCCCCTTTGTGATCTTATTTTTTGTCTTGTGAATTTTTCTATATTTGTGTGCCTTTGCCTTTATTTCTCTTCAAATATCTTTGGAGCAGCTTTTTTGTTTTGATTAGTTTGGCTTTCTCCTTTGCATAAATGTTGCACCATATCAAATTTCTTTTTCTTTCCCATGTCCATGTTTCTTTTTTATACCATTCAAAAATCTCTAGGTTTTGTTCTTTATAGTTTTATACTTTCTTTGTCATTTCTTTTTCCAAGCAGCACACAGTTTCTTTGTCTATATAATGTTTTTCATGGATCTGCTGCATTAATGAATACAAACTTGCATTTGAAGATTTTGACAGTTTTTCTTGTGGAAGTATGTTTCATTCTCCTGTATTAAATAACTATTTCAAAGTTTTTAAAAAAAAATAGAAGTCTGAAGGGTTTGAAGTAGACATGTCACTTGATTACTGAAGTGAAATGAGTTTAATTGTTAAACAGAATGTTTTTTGCCAGTATTTTCCTTTCAGTTGGAAAAGTATCTGTGAGTGCGAAAGTGTTTATGTTGTTGATTATTATAGAACTTTTAACTGCCATGTTGTATGACAAGATGCTGATAATCTTAGAATTGACATTCTGAGAAGTGAACAACTGGCCAGCAACAATAGAAATGCTAGTCAATACCCAAGATTGCATTTAGTGATGACTGCCCATGTCCAAGATGGTTATGGGCTCTGTCCCTGATAAGAAATTATGGTCAACCATCCACTTATTCAAGTTCCTCTTGAGCAGTGTGATAGAGGTGCTCTGTTTCACATGAATTGTTAGCCTCTTCCAAAGACATAGAAGTCGCTGGGAGATAAATCTTTCCCCCCAGCATGTCCTATTTAAGTTGCAGGCCATATTTAGGTCCCTGGTACAGGTAGTCCTAGTCCCATTTGATTTACAGATATGCAGCAAGTTCATTAGGTTTGGGTCTTGGATTGCTCTGTAGGCCAGGCATAAGTCTCCCCTAAGAAGTCAATACAATACAGGGAATAGTGACAGGGGCTTTAGTCATTCTGTGTAAGGCACATGCTGGAGTCCCTTGATCTTTTTTGTTAGAATCCTCTGAGGTCTGTCTAATTGCTGCAGATGCTTAGTACGGCTCATTGCATTATACTCGATTATGGGCCAGATAGGTGCCCAGTATAGCAAGCTTATAACTTCTTTTGGTCTCGAGGTGATGCCTTTACTAATCAAGTGTGCTGCATAGAAAGCTTTCCTTACTACAGTAGATAGTACCTTTATGGAAAAAAAAAATTATTAATTATTTACCTGAAAACTTTTACTCTGTACTATTTCTTCATTTGAATCACCAGCCATTTCTGGTATGCTCTGTCACATGGTACTGTGTAATTGATCTGTATATAAAATGTTTTAGCTATGTCAGACAATAACTATATTGTTAACAGCCACAGTTAATTCTCTTCGTAATTGTTTTTAATGTATGGAGCTTTTCTCCCCGGGCCTCCGCTGAAAATGGACATATATCCAGTCAGACTATCCCAGTCAACAAACATAAAATAAAAAATAAAAATAAAATAAAAGTAGATACATAGTGGTCGAAGTTAAGGTCACAGTCAACTTGTGATCCCAGGTCCCTTACCACTTCATGGGTACTTAGCGTATTGTTGTTGATTTGATAGTGTGAGTGGACATTGTTTGTGCCAAAGTGAATGATGATGCATTTCTTTGCATTCAGCTTGAGACTTTGACTAATACACCAGTAGCTGATCTACATGAGACCCTCCTGGAGTATACTGACATTATTTGGGGATTCAATGATTGCACCTAGTTTGCAGTCGTCTGCAAACTTGGTCAGCCATAGCCCCTTAGTTTTGACCTGAACTTCTGAGAAGTATATATCAAACAGCACTGACCCCTGTGACACCCTACTGGTAACAGGTTTGGTGGTCGATGTGGAGTCTCCCACTTTGATAGTATGTATCTGGTTTGTGAGCCAGTTGGAAACACATCTTACAACTAAGGGGTTTACATTCAGTTTGTTAAGTTTGTCAGTAATGCCTGAAGGTGGGATTGTGTTGAAAGCCTTTGCCAGGTTGAGGTATTCTGTGTGCACAGATTTGCCATCGTCAATAGCCTTGGTCACATTTTCAAATAAATCCACCAGATTTAATAGGCAGGATCTGCCCTTCACGAAGCTGAATTGGGTAGGATCCAGGGTTTGGAGGTCACCTATGTCTTTATTTATGATGTTTATAATGATATGTTCCATGGCCTTACAGATGAGGCTGGTCAGGCTTATGGGTCTGTAATTCCCTGGGTCTGTTGCTAGGCCACCTTTGTGGAGGGGAATAACTGATGCTGCTCTCCATTCCACAGGAACAAAGCCTGTGGTTAGGCTATGATTGAAAAGGGTATTTAGTGGTGATGCTAGTTCATGTTTTAGCCTGTTTAGAGGATGGATTGTCATGCCGTCTGGTCCCACAGAGGCTGTGTTTTTTTACCTTGGACAAGCTTTTGAGGACCTGCTCTTCAAATATCTAGGGGGGGTTGGGGGAAGGCTTCTTGTAAGTAAGGAAGGGATAAGCGAGTGATATTTTTACCAAACCTATCTACTAGCAGGTTTGTTATCTCTGTGGGGGTCAGTATGTGTGATACCGTTGGACACTAGTTCTGCACATGTTTGAGTCCTATGCTTTAGGTTACATAAGTAGCTGTAAAAGGCCTTATGGTTATCCTTGGCTGTGCTTGCTAAGTTTCTTTCAAAGGAGCCCTTGGAGGATTTGACAAGTTGTCTTATTTGCCTGTTGAGGCTGAGGAGGGTGCTTTCCATTGTTGGGTCCTTGTCTTTGTTTTCTTGGACAGCACCATTTTGTATTCATTATAAAGGTTGTTGATGCTGGATGTCCACCATTGCAGCTTGTTTTTACTTGGGGCTCTGGCTTTGATTCTCTCTGCTACAGCCGAGTTTATACACTTATACAAGTGATTGTACAGGGCTTTAGTGTAAGCTTTGGTGTAGTTAGCACTTCCAGCTTGGGGTAGGGCCTGGAATGCATTTATACCTTTACCTAGGAGGGTATAGTTTGCCGTGGTGAAGTTTTTTAGTCTGATTTCACCCTTTGTGAGTTCTGGTGTTAGTGATATGTTCACAGAATGATAAGAATACAAGATCTACAAGGCAGATCAGTCTAAGGACCATTAAACCCTTGCCAGCATTCACCCATATGGCATCTTATGTCACCAGATGGGGTGAGACAAGCTAGGGTCAGAGTGAATGTGTGATTTACCATCAAGTTATCAGTGTCCACTTTGAGGAGATGAGAGTTTCACTGTGTTTAATATGAAGATGGAGTTTATTCCAGAGATGGGGTGGGTATGTATTAGGAGATTAATCTAGCATGTTTATTTGTTGGTGAAGATTTAAATCCTTAGTACCAGTACTTGTAGTGCTTTATTAAGATGAGAGATCAAGGAGGGGAGGGTACCTTTGGCTGTAAGTGCTAAACACAAATCACCATGGCATTTATAAGATAAAGTGTATAGGGACTGGAATTCAGTTCTGTTTTGGTAGAAAGGGTCTCCAGGCCTGTGATTTTTTTTTACTTGGGGAAACTTTGAATTCTGTTATATGCTTAGAAAAATACACAGGCATTGTACTTAATAATTGGTTTGATGATGCATGATTAGAGGGGAATGATAACTTTGTTTTCATCTACATGAGATACTTTTTGATATTACTTGGACTAGATAGAATGATTTTCTGACTACTGTTGCAACACAGTGGACAAAAAACAGGGAATTGTCATCAAATGTACCAAGAGCTCTGATGTCTGAATCAATCTGGAGAACACCACAAATGCTATTGGTCAAAATATGCTATCGGCCCAAGCATGACAATGCTGCAGTTTTTAGCACTTAGTTTAATCGTGATTTCCTTACACCAGTTATTTGCAAGATATAAACCAATGCAGGAAGCACTACTGGATGCTAAGTGAGCAACAATATTCAGCATGTTATATTTAACATCAAAAGAGTTAACATACAATTAACAGCAAAATCAAACCTTGCAGAGCTAAATCTGAAGTAAAGATGTCTATGCCAGTAAATGAGACAACGCTTCACCCCTTACTCATGTGTGCAGACTTTTAACACTCTCCCCTGCCCCTATGCCTATCCCTAACCCTACACATTGTGTTACTGAAACCCGCTTCCCTGATAAAACCATTACACAAGGACAAAAGGACACAGAACACATTCAGCACCAAACATACAAAACAGTAAATCTGCCTCCTTACCTTACCTAACACTTAAACACTCAAACATACATACTAAACCATAAAGCTTTTTCAGTCAAATATTAATTTTCCTGCATACTTCTACCTGCTAACACTATAAAAAATGAGCATTCAGTCACTTGAACATTCAAATTTGCTTTCAATATTTTGTGCTTTCAGTATTTTTTGCCCTCAAAAGTTTTTTTATTCAAATGAGCTTTGTATATTTTCATCTGTAACCCAAAGATTATAGAATTGTACAGTTTAAGAAGCAGGGACTTTTACACACTTACCAGCTAAATGACAGTCACTTAAAATAGACCTGTCATTGAAGACCTAGGTACCTTTACAGATAATGAACTCTCCTTTGACTAATGCATTTCTATTGTAATTTGGAAAGCCTTCTACCTCACCCAATTGACTGCTAAGGAAATCTCTCACTCTAAAGAGGCTGTCATTGTCTTCTACTTGTCTTTTATCAAGCTTGTACTACAATACAATACAGTCTTCTATCTAAACACTTAAGCCAATTCAAAAAAATACAGCACGCCATCAAATAGCATTTCAGGTGTGAGCTTCCTATGTTAGAGTATCAAAAGGTCCTCTCTTTCTCTTGTCTGTTTCCAACATGGCAACCTAAAGGTGGCTTACAAAGATGTAAGTAACTTTGCTTGATCTATTACATATCCACAAGACTCATAGCAACACAAGTACAATCTCAAAGGCCCTAAATCTCTATTGAATGTACATATGAATAGTCCGCATGACAGATAACTATGCTAAAGAATCCCCCACCTCTAGAACAAACTTCAACTCTCTGCAAAACAAAACCCTTTATCCCTTATGAATAGGTGCAGAAGCTATTTAGTATACAATCTGGACTGCAGTGGCTAAACTTTAAAAGACTTAACTGATGTGTTGCCTTATAGCAACCTCTGAACTTGTGACATCACCTAGCTTTCTATTATAAAAATTTGGTTGAATATTGCAATATTAGATACTGAGTAGGAGGAGTCACAGCATATTGCTCTGTTGAAAGCTACTGGTCAACTTTTTACATTCTGATGTAGCTTCAGTGAGTGTAATTGTATATGTTCTGTCTGACATCCATTTTGCTACACCTTTCACAATAAAAGGATTCATGCTAAGATCTTTGACTTTGTTGACAACACCAACACATGGAGTCATGCTAAAGGCATTAGCCAGATCAAAATATTTGATGTGGACTGCTTGGCTGCCATCCACAGCTTCTCTGACCCTTTCAAAGAAGTTTGCTAGTTTGAGTAGGCATGACTTACACTTGATGAACCTAAACTGTTGAGGGTCCAGAGCAATAAGGTTTTTAGCATCTAAATTCATAAAGTCTGATATGATGCATTCCACAGCTTTACAAATTAGGAAAGTTGGGCTAATGATTCTATAGTTACCAAGTTCAGAAGTGGGACCATCTCTGTGCAAGGGCATTACAATGGCCATTTTCCATGCTTCAGGAATGTATTCAGTGAAGACACTTTGGTTGAAAATGTTTAACAGAGGTTCTGTTAGGGAATATTTGGTGCTAGTAGTAAGGAGTCCAGATATATTATTGGGGTCCATGAATGCAATAGTTTTGCCTTTGGAGAAGGTAGTTATGACTTGATCCATGGTAATCAGTGGATTAGGTTTGCAGATGGGGATATGTGGAATTTCTATAACTGTAACTGATGTGAAATAAACACTATATTTATCTGCTAATATGTTGGCAATATCCTTTGGCTTGGAGTGGATGTTGCCATGGTGGATAAGCTCAGAGCCTTGCTGGGTGTTGTTTATTAGTTTTCTCATAATTGAAGAATAAGTTGTAATTATCCTTGGACTCTGCTGTTATTTTCAGATCATGTTTGGCTCTATCCAAGCAAATGGTGATTTCTTAGCTCTTAAATGATTTTCTTTTATTGTAGAGTTTGTTTCTAGACTGCCATGGTGGTTTGCTGTTAAATCATCCCATTATATTTAGTCCAGTTAGAGACATGGTCTGCACATTTTAGTAAATATGGGCAACACTCTGAGTTTAATGTGACTCCTGTTGATGCAACGGAGAGCAACAATATTGACATGGAATTTCAAAAGAACATCATAGAGATTTAATATGTTTGTTTTTTAAAACCCTTAAACTCTGAAGTGTTCCCTAAAGGGATGTTTGTAATTTTGACAAAAAAAGCTAGTACTTCATGATCAGATATCACTAGGGATATAAATAAAGTAGGTGGGGTGTAGTAAAAGGCTATGCTTTTAGGAAAAGAATAATAATATTAAGACCATGGTGAGTATGTTGCCCATTTCCTCCAGGGAGTTTGCTCTTATTAGATCAATGAAAGTATGGTAATAACTGGTCATGTTTACCATTAGTGGCACATGCTTTCCAGTTAATAGCTGGATAATTGAAATTCCCCATTATGAAAGCATTGTGATTAATAGACAATTCAGGTAGCACATTCAGAAATTGTTGATGGTCATCATGAAACATAGAACATGATCTGCAGCAGGCAGAAACCCAGTAGTTAGAGCCGCTATCCTGACCAAATGAGTTTTAAGTTACTAGGCAATAGAGTAGATATTTTCTAAGGGGTCTACTTCATTACCTTGAGCAATCAAAATATCTAAACCCAAAACATCGAGACCAGAAACCTGAAAATTCATAGTATCGAAAATTGGAAATATCGTACCTCAGAATACCGAAGCGCAGTCTTTGAATGCATGCACAGTATAAGAACAAGCGTTATGCCTTTAAAACGTTGGCCTGCGTACCTCCAAGCAAAACAAACAATATGGCGGAGATCAGCTACATTAGTTAGGGCTCTATCATTCAAACCTATACCATCACAGTGTCTAGAAAGATAAACCAGTACTATTTATTGAAGGTTATGTATATAACTTAAAGCGAAGTTTGAAAAGCAAACAGTACTGGTGTTGTACATATAAGCTGCCATCAAAATGTAGAGGCCGAGCTGTAATAATGTCTGTATGAGAGGGCAAACAGCTACCAAAGTTCATAGCACATAATCATGTAGGTGATCCTGTTGAAACTGAGAGGTACACATTATGTTCTGAGTTAAACCACAGGACTGTAGTTTCATGGGATACACCATGTTTGTTAGTGGACAATGCGATTGCATCCACGTCTGTTGATTATGTCCCAGTTTACTGACTAGAAAGGCATTACTATAGCAGGTGGGTCAAGTATGAAGAAAACTGTGTACAGTGGAGAACAGTCCCAATATAACATTAGAAACACTAGATTTTGCTATGTTCCCTTTGAAAACTGGCCAGTCCCTAGTAAAGAAAGTTTGTGATGCCTCATTGCATACCTCTATTGTAGTCTTTAGCACCATAAACAATTTGTTTGGCCTCAGTAGAACTACAGTCTGGATGATGGATGGCACATACTTTTATAAGGGTGCCATTTGTCACCAATTATATAGTATACATGGGTTGGTCAAGTACGGTGACTATAGCAAGTCTGTGCCTCTTATCTTTAGCTTGATGTCATAGAAATCTCTGAAATGTTACAATACCATGTGGTGCTGTATATTTCATCTTCTGTCCAAACAAGGGTTTGAGAGCCATGCTTGATATATCTTATGTGACTTCGAAGTTGCCACTATAAAGAGCGTGAGACTAAATGTGAATGGGGCTGTGCCAAAGTGTTGCTTCTTCTACTTCAGACAGAATGTGTGGAGGAAGGTGCAAAGTCTGAGTCTGTTTGGTTTGTACAATAGTTCTTTACACTTCCAGCTGTCTGTTAAGAGCCTGGTTGGCCTTGCTTTCCTGCCTGAGGATGAGGTCTTGCCTGCATTCTATCTACTTTGGGACTCATTCACTGTGGAGGGGAAAGAACTACTGAAATACCTGTTGGAAAAAGTGAAAAGATTCAGTACCAGAACTGTAGCTTTCTCTAGATTTCCACCACTATTTCCTGTGTTTTTTTTGGAATGTATCCAAGTTGAACACATTGTTTGTTCCACGCACCCAAAATTCAGTTAAAGCATGGTACAGGCATTTGAAGTGTTTTATTGGTACAAAGGTAAGCAATTTATCTGTATTACTCTCGGCACTGGTCAGGGAGCAAAATGGAACAGAGCTGCTATGAATCTGTATGTCTGCAGGCTGCCCTCCATTCCCTAAGAAAAGGAAGTTATGGCAGGGATGCTGTCAGTCTGACAGTATATTATGGAACAAGTCAGCATATGGTCCTGTGGAGAGTTTGTCGGCTATCAGTAGAGTTCTGAAAATGTGATTACTGGGTTTTGGATGCAGCGTTTGTTTTGACTCACTATTTTGGTTACAGGTCACAGAGATGATGTGTTTATGCACTTCATCTAGTCATCATGTGGACTTTGGAAATAATACTTCAATTTTGTTGCTGTTGGGTTCACGTGTTGCTGTAAATAAAACTCTTTTGCAAAATTTTTGATATTATGAGGTATGGTATTGCGAGTTGCAATGTTTTGATTGCCGACTTTCTGATTGTTAGATAATCTAAATGTTTGTGTTTCCGGTCTCGACATTTTGGGTTTAGATATTTCGGTTGCTTGATGTAATGAAATGGGCTATTTATAAGAAAATATAAAACAAAACTAAAACATTTTTAAATTAGACTTGCCCAGGAAACTTGCATAATTTTCCTGAGGTCTCTGCAGTCAAACAGATTGCTTTTTATAGACAATCACACTACCTTACAACATCCCACTTCAATTGCCTTTACTGTGCTCAGGCTTAGTCTACTCCCCTACCCTACCCCGAATGCTCACCCACACTGATATGCGCCACAATAGCATTAACTCCACCCCTCATACTCATCCAATAGACAGTCTCTTTTTATCTCTCACATACATACCTCCACAATACACACCCACAGTATCTCTTACTATAGCTCAACTACCTTATAAAATGTGAGTACCTAAGATGACAGCAAAAAAAATTCCTCTTCTAATTGTCTTAACACTACTACCTATACTAACTAAATCAAACTATACATTAAATAATTCCTACAAGCCTGCAGTAAATATGCTAATACTAACTTCCTATATAAATAAGATTCCCTCCTTCCACATTGCTGAGCTGCTAATAACACAACTTAAAATAAACAAAAAATGTGCATATTAGCCCTCTACTTTCCACCAGGCAATACCATAGCAACACTCAAAGATATTAAGAGCTGGTTTAATACCAATAAACAATAACTCTAGGAAATATTAATATTGACTGGTACACACATAACTATAAAACAAAATACCAAGAAATGCATAATAGTATCCTTTGGGAAGTCATCCACCCCTGGTAGCTATCATATTGACAATACACCCCTTAGAGTTGACCCAGTAGTCAGGGCTTAGGGACACACATAGATAGTAATCTAGCCTTTGATCATCATGTGTCTACAGTGGTGAGGAAATCATTCTATGTTGCGCAACTTATAAACAAAAGTATGGCATCTAAGTCCAAGAAAGTCACTGTTCCACTGTATTCGGCATTCATCAGACCTGTCATTGAGTACACTACCCCCTTTGGTATGTACCTAACCAGGCATACCCAACAAATGGAACATCCACAGAGATTTCTCACTAAAATAAAACAGGACATAAGTAGTATGTCCTATCAAGACCACCTCAAGGACCTATCCCTGTGTTCTGTCTCCTACAGAATTTTGAGGGGGGATCTATGCCTGGTATACAGGGCATTGTCAGACCCCACTCTGATGGACCTCCTGCATATCCACAAAACAAACAGTATCAGAATTACCCATTCTAAAGACTTAAACCTTGGCTGTGATATAAATAGGCATGCAGGAGAGATAGGTATGTATCCCAGAGACTACCCCATCTATGGAACAGGCTCCCCATCCATGTGAAGCAGAGTTCCTCCTTAATTCAATTCAAGTGCAACTTAGACAATTGGATGAGAAACAAGAAATTCATCCCTGGTTTGGCACCTATGTCTCTGATGCAAACAGGTAACCTGTAGGCCCATGCTTACACTTATCAAGGGTATCAGAACTCGTCAGAGATTTGGGATGCATGGCTAGGCTTAAAAAGGCCATTGTGGTCTTTAGCCTAGTAAACACCTATGAACCTGTAAACTAGCATCAAACCCCATAAACCTCTACAACTTCACCCAAAATATTAACACACCAACTAGAACTGATAAAACATGGTAGAGAATATATCCTAGACTGGATATTAATTACCACCCTGAATAATATGACTGCATCTGACATCTGGCACTCTAAGATACCATAAGCAACCACTTGCCCAATTTCTCTCTAAGACAGCACAACAGCCCCATCAAAACAAATTCCTATAATACAGACAGCTGTCTAACATCCTTCAGCAAAAATACATTAAATGAAACCTTGAAACAATGTAACTGGATCCCTATAACAACACTCACACTTAACAATGCAGTCACCTTCTTTAACTCAACTTTTCTAATCATACTTACTGGACAAGCTCCTATCAGAATAAAAGGAACAAAAAGTAACCCAGCTCCAGTGCTCAAAGAAGAAACACAACATCTTATGCTTCAAATCTTAAACCTTATCATAAGGCCTGGAAGTCCTGCTTACAAAACAAAATGTAATCACCTAGAAACAAATATAGGCAACTGAGAAACCTTACAAAATCCAAAATAAAATGTGATACGCAAACCTACTATTTCACCCTCCAATAAATGCACCCCAGTAATTCCAAACATTTTTGCAGTCTATAACTAATCAGCTGAAATCAGGTCAGACTACCACTCCACTACCCAACACACCCATACCTCTGTGTCTATAGCTAACCATTTTAACTCTCATTTCATCCAATTTATACTTAGTATACTGAAAAAAAACTCCACCACTCTCCGTGCCACATAAACACGTCAATCCATTCCCATTTCTGCCATAAAAACTACTCCATTCCCATTTCTGCCATAAAAACTACTCTTAAAACTAAAACCCTTTACCACAGCTGTATATAACCTTCCTGTAAAATCAAGTCAAATGCCCACTGTTTGGAAAACTTCATACGTCATCTCCCTTCACAATGGAGGCACATTTCTAGAGTTTTCTGACTACCAACCTATATCAATATACTCCCCTGTGGCTAATACCCTTGAGAAGTGTATTCACTCAACTTTTGAACCATCTCACTAGTAATAATCTAATCACTAAGCCACAACATGTTTTTAGACCTAAGCATAGTACCACTACTGCTGTGCTTATCTTTACAAATCAAGTCAACAGTGAAAAAGGAACAAAGGCAATTCTGTTTCCTCTGTTTTTCTTGACTTATCAAAAGCATTCAACATTGTCCACAACAAAAGCTTTTATTAGTACTTGCCTCCTTAAAACTCTCTCAACCCATGTTTTCATTGTGCTACAACTACTTCTCTGGTAGACTCCAGCAGTTATGTGGAAAAAAACTATTCCTCTTTCCTCCCTGTCTCTGTAGGAGTATTATAAGGTTCCATCCTTGGTCTACTACTCTTCAACATATGAATTAACTAATTTCACACTGTCTCTGCAAAATCCCTCTGTTATTCAATATGCAGATGTATTTTCCCCTACCGCCCTCTATCTTCAAAAAAAAAATCACTTACAATGCTTTTTCTTCTCTTCTGTTGAATCATAGTTACCTGACTCAAAACTCTTTCTTAACCCTACAAAACTAATGTTGCACTTTTTACCACTAAAAGTACAATAGAGCACAAACAGTTCTTTCCCATTACCTCAAATAACAATGCCCATCTAGAACTGGTATCCCAAACCAAACTTCTAGGAGTCATAATAGATAAACACCTAAAATTTGACCATCATGTCACATATGAAATAATACAAACATTAACAATGTGGAGGTTTATACAGATCCAAACTCTGCCTTAATAATAAAACAAGGTAAGGATCTATGTACTTACTACCAGCTTTGCTTTACTCATCTTCCATAATTGCTAACTTTAAAATTAAATTAAACACTTACTACAATAAAATAGCAAAATTTGCCTCTATTCCTCCTTCTTAGTCCCACCATTGTCAAGTCCTAAAAATATGGCATGTCTTGAGCTTCCAAATCAACTAATTTTCTCACAATTAATCACAGTCTATACTTTTCTCTATCATCCTGAGAACTGTCCGGACCTTAAAAACACACTCCAGCATTACTCCACATGAAGACCCTTAACATTTAGTAACAAATCTCTACAAAATACTACTTGGTCTAAAAACACTCCAGGAGATTCACTCTTTTCAAGCTATGTTGCAAAAACCTGGAACGCTCCCTTCCTTTCCAACTTAAAATCATCCCCTCTGTTTTAATTTCAAACACAGCATTAAAGAACACCTTTAAAAAGCTGGTAATATCTCTGCCATAATCCAAACTAGCTGTGAATTTCCCATTCTGCTTTTTTTCTCAGTCTATACACAACATTCCTCTCCTAAAACAGATACTCACTCTTTTCATCTATCACCCATCCATCTGCTATAAAATACTCTGTGGCAACCTTCATTAATTTCTACTTTCTTATCTAATTTATGGGTCTATATTATAAGACCGAAAGTGCATATGTGCGACTACATAAAAGTCGGCACATAATGCATGAAACCTGACAATAGCGAATGGCCACGTAATTGAATTTTTCCCTAGGGAAAAAAACGTATGCAGCCATTCACTAAAAAAAATAATTTAATACCATAAACAGGTGGGGGGCTTTGCCCCCACACCCCCCCTAACTAAATATACCAACTCTGAGATTCCACTACAGGGAAGGAAAGGGCAACTCCGTGAAGTTGGCCAACTATTTCCTTGCCCTATGACATATTCATCGAATCACTTAAATGCAATTCAATGAATATAGCTTGCTGTTTCCATATTCGCTAAGAAGACTTTTCGTGCTTCTATATAGACCCCTAATTTATTAATATCTTCTCAAGCTTACATTGTTTCTCCGTATACCCCAAGTTTATTCTCTGCATTCCTGTGAACCACTTTCTTAAACTACCTCATCCTGATTACATTTATTTTAATTAGATAATGTATCTCAGCTATTGTAGGTTCTTATATTATACTGTAACTTAATCTCATACTAATGTATTTCTATTATAGGACAGCTAATTGATGTACTGTGTCTCAACATTCATTGTAATGTATCTTAACAAACTTATTGCTGTTGTAACTAACTGAACTTTTCCCCACAGACCTATTCTGAGAAGGGGTATGCCAGTCATCAGAGACAGACTTTTCCAGTTAACAAATGCAAATAAATAAATAAATAAGTTGCAAGAAAGCCTCAAAATCAGGCAATTTATTATCTAGTCATCTGCCATGGCTTATAGCAACTTTGATATAGTCAGGTTTGGAAACTAGTGCAGTGTTTTTTTGCAATGTTCAGATGTTCAGGTGATGGACTTTATATAAAAAAAAAAGGTACAACAGGGGCAGCAAAGGCTTTGGCCAGTACCCATAAGCCATCAGTTATGAAGCAATAGGCCTGTCAATGGTTTCATCCCAAGATGACATTTTTTGCCACCCTCGAATAATGCCAGCTACTTAGTTAGTTATTAAAGCCAATTATCTTTTCTTTGAACCTTGGCATCATTCTCAGTTAAGGTAGAATTCCACTGAATACCAGATTGTTCACTGCATTGGACATATGCAGTGTGAGACCCATCATGTCTCCGCATATTCCTCTGGGTTGTGCATTTCAAATCATTTCCACATGGAACGTTAACAGGCTGTAGTTGTATTTATTAAGTCTAAGGGATTTTAGTCCCCTCATAATGTCATGTAGCCTTGTACCAGAAATACTGCTGACTGTCACCCCATTCTTATTCAGCCTTGTTAGATTAGAATCTTTGTGCCTAACATAAGCATCACCAATTACTACGACAGTTCTATTTTTGTGTGCAGCTGTGGGGAAGTAGTTGTTTTAGGGTAAGCAACTTTTCAATTTTCTCTACCAAGTGACTTTACATTATTGCTGAGTGAGAGTGGTAGTGTGGTATTGGTTTGAGGCTGAAGTTTGTTTGCCCTGATTCTGGGAACCTTAAGGTGTAAGTCTTAACAACTTCAGCATGTATGGGTAAGACGTGCTTTCAAAGGTGAATATGGGCTTATATAAATCTTATTGTTTATTTATTTGGGTGAGAAGGTGTTCTCCAAGTTTTGTAGAGAATTACACTTGTCAAGAATTTATGTTGATCTTGTAGAAGCTGTTTTTGGTAAGCATTAGGAAGTTGCTATAGTATCCAATCAGGTCAAGTGCTAAATGACTGACTGTATTAATTACTATATTACGGATAAAAGTATACTGAGCTCCAGTTTTGGCCAGCTAGACTGAGCAGGTAAAGGCTACAAAGGGTCAATGGTTAGGGTAAGCTTTAATTACTTTGTCTGATACCTTAATGAGGTTAAGATAGGTTCTATTTAAATTTGTTTATACCATAAAACATTAGTGGTAAAAAGAATGTATAAGATATGTAAGTAATAGTAGGATCACATATCAGTTAGGACCAGCTGGAGATAAAAAGACAGTGATACCACAGTATAAAGAGTGCAAGATTGAGAATGAATTCAGTACTAATTTTCTACAAGTGAAAAAAGGCCGTTTTAAAAATAGTATAAGTCAAGAACAGGTACAGTGCAACAATAGCACAATAAGTTTAGAGTATCTGTACTTTCATTGCATTAACTAGGTACTATACAGATATTATACACACATAGCACCTGGAAGGCAAAACCATGAAAGATAAAAGACTTTGTGTTACTATACATTTTCTGAAGGATGTGAAATATGAGACTCAAATGTATGTCACTATTGAATTAAATCCTCACTGGTTTGCTAGAAAACCACAGATTTTATGAGGAAATGACTAAAAATATGAGGTAAAAATCTGGACATTCTGCAAAAATCTGAACATTTGAGAGGTATGCCATTGACATCAGTTTTGATGTTAGAGAAGTAAATGCCAAATAGCAGCAACCCCAATGCTCAGCCTTGGGGGACCCACTGCTAACAAGCCTTTTAGAGGATAGCATGCCCCCAGTTCTAATTTGCTGTTTATGAGACATTTTGCTGCCCAGTGGGTTACATAAGGGTTTACATTTAGATTGATAAGTTTGTTTATAGTATCCAATTGTGGAATGGTATAGAAGGCCTAGGCCAGATCAAGATAAGCTGTGTGCATACCAATTTTCCCTCTTGCAGTGCCTTAGTAAGTTTCTCAAAGAAGTCTACTAGGTTATGCAGGCATACTCTTCCCTTCTAAAGCACAGACTGGCTTGGCTTCATGGATTGTAAGCTGCCATTATAATTGGTAAGGCACTCTATAATGATGTGTTCCATTACTTTACAAATTAGGCTGGTGAGGCTTAATAATCTGTAGTTTCCAGGATCAGTGCTAGAGCTGACATTGTGAATGGGAACAGCCACAGCTGTTTTTTATTCATCCCAGTACTGAACAAATTGAGAGTCTGAGGCTGAACAGATCCTGGAGTAAGACCATGAGACAGTGCTTCGTAAAATCACCCTGTCACATTGCCAGGTCTCAAAAAGCTATTTTAAATTTTTTTACCTCAGACAGAGTGTTGATCATTTGCTCAGAGGGGAAGTTTAAACTAAATGTATCTGCCAGTATGTTGGCTATGTCCTCTTGGGCTGACTGGGTGTTATTGTTAGTTTCCAATTCAGTGTGATGCTGTTTATCGTTTCTGTTATTCCTGACATAGTTAAAAAAAAAAAAGACTTCTGTTTGTCCTTGATAGAGGTGATAATTTTTAATTCATAATTTGCCTTAGTAGATTTGATTTTGGTCCTTAGTTCTTTCTTTGATTTCTTGAGTACAGTTATGGAGCATGGGGTTTTCTGTGAGTGTGGATTTTTTTTTCTTTTGTTACATAGCGTATTTATGTCAGGATTCCACCAAAGGTATTCATACCAAAACTTGGCCAATTATTTGTGTCAGACTGGGACTGATGTTTCAATGGAAGCAGCTAGATGAAAATAGAACTGTGTAAAAATGCAGTGGTATTGGCTAAGGAGTCCTAAAGGTAAGGGGGTTCTTAAATTGCGTTAGGTCATCACATAGCTGCAATATGTTTGCCTTTGAGAAATCATTATAAAAAAGTAGGTATGTAGACATTTTGGGTGGGGTCCTAGTGTTGAAAGGCAGTGAATGATGGTTAGATTTCAAAACTAGTATTGGAAACTGTCATTAAAGAGCAAAATGGTGCTGTATTTTTGAGGACCAGGTCCAGTAAATCCGTAACCTCCAGTAGGGTACTGTAAATCTGGTTTAGAGATTAGGGATTGATGAAATCCTGAAAACATTGTGCTGATTTATTTGTAACACTGACAATCTTCCAATTTATGTAAGGATAGTCAAAATATCCAGCAATAACAGTGATTGCCTTAATGGTGATGGTCTTAAGTTTGTTCAGGTAAGCCTTATTTCTTGTAGTTATCATATAAGGTGTTCTGTAGTTAGCTATGATATGCTAACTGGATTTTGGATGACTAAAAGGATACAGAGACGTTAGAGATTGCATCTTGGTGTATAAGTCTACATATGGTAGAACGTGTAGAATAATATGGATACACTATGACGAGAACAGAGATACCCTCAGTAGGGGATCTTAGTGAGTAGCAGGAAATGAAACTTGTTAGGGGCTTGTTCTCAATGCACTGGAAAAATGTTTCAGTCATAATGCAAATGTCAATATTTTCCATTTTTTTTGGGGGGGGGTCTACATCATTTTTTTATTTAAGCTTCAAACATTGCACAGCACTGCTTTAGCACTCTCTTGATTTGGTTTTACTACATTTGCGAGTTGAGCAGACTAACAGTCCCTCAGAAAAAGCACTATGGGTCCAGAAAACATTTTTTTAAAATCACCTTCATTAAATTATGCCTTAAGACATAGGCAAACATACATTGACAGAAAATAAAACAAACCATATTAACATTTTACCTTTTACATACATTATACATCAACAATCATCAGTCCAGCATTGCATAATTTGTTCAATTCCTGCCTTTCCTTAAACCACACTCCTCCTCCTCTTAAACAATATTCTGCATGCATTGTTCCCACAATTTCCATTTATTTCTATGTAATCTGATCTTTCCTTTTTTAAATATCCCTTTTCCAGTTCTTTTATCTCTTTTACTACATTCAGTACTTCAAAGACAGTTGATTTAGACTTTGATTTATATCATCTCGTTATTGTTTTTTTTTTTCACAGCCAACTAAATTAAAAACTTAACAAGGCCTTACTATGGCTAGACAATTCAGATTATGTCTCCCAGCTCAAAAGAATCATTTCCTTAGTCACAGCCATTTGTTCAGCCAGTACGTCTGAGTATTCTGTAGGGAATTTTTAAAATCTGCCAACTCATTACACTCCCAAAACATATATTCCCAATTAACCCTTTCTTCCCCATCGCACCTCTAAAAAATTTGGGTCTATATTAGATCATGAACACTTAAAAAAGTGAACGGTGATTAATCGACCCTATGTAAGAGAAAGCTTACAATTTTGAACTCTCATAACAGCGATTTTTTTTCCTAGGGAAAAAATTTGCTGTTCCAACAAAAAAAAAAAATAATAAAGTAAAATACTTTAACCATTACATTAAGTGGGGGGCTGCTCCCCCAGACCCCCCTACTTAAATATACCAACTCCGAGACCGCACTACAGTGCTGAAAATGGCAAAGTAATGAAGTGGCCAAGCAAATGCTTTCCCAGGGATAGAATTTGCTTAAAAGCTGCTTCGATATTTTGCCGTTTCAGGCTTTTGAGTTCGACCAAGACACATTAGAAAGAATGCGTATTTTGTCTTCTAATAGGGAACAAAAAATTCTTTGACGTCTGCTTGGGGTATAAAATACGCATGGAAATGCTTCCAAGCAAAAATCCTAAACCGTCTGAGCTTTGTTGTATACTTGTGAACCACACATATATCCTCTCAATGTTCCCTTGGTAATTGCTTTTCCAGTCTCTCTTCCCAATCTTTTCTAGCCTCCTCTGATTGGTTCTTATAGCTATTGTGCAATGTTTCATATACCCTACAAATTATCCAGTTTTTAACAGCCATTTCTGTTCTACATTCAACTAAAAACTGCACGAGAACAAATCTTTCACTTAAGAGTTCCCTATCCCTTTCTCTTTGCCTGTTCTCTGATTTCAGTCTCTGATAGGGAAGGCATTGTCTATCCTGCAGTCCAAACATCGTCTTGGCCCCTTCCCATTGTATTACATTTCTCTCTCTAGTTATTTGCAACTAATACCTTGGTTTCTTTGCCAGTTTTCTCCAGTAAGTTCCAGATTCATCTTGTCTAATTCCTGTACTCCTACTTGCAGTTATCCTTATTGGCAAAATGGCAAAAATCTCCTTTCTACATTCTCCTTTTGGCTTAGTTCTTAGAATACTTCCTACTACTTTATGAATATAATATTCCATATGATTATTATCCACATTAAGGATGTGCATTCAAAATCTTACTGTTTCTCCATTTCTTAAACTTCCCTCCTGCTTCATCATCATCCATTTCTACACTGAATTATAACCTTCTGCTTGTGTTACATATATGAGCCTTAACTGTATAGCTCTAAAATATCCCTTCAAATCATGTAATCCTAAACCACCTTGTAGTATTGGAAGGATCAACTGATCCCACTTAACTCTTGCCCTCTTCCCCTTCCAAATAAATTCCTTCAACTCTTTATCAATTATTGCCTAGAACTTTTCCTCTAGTTGACAACAATATGCCTGACTCATATATAAAACTAAAGGAACTAAAATAATTATCACTACTTCTCAGTTTTTGTATTTTCTTTTGTTTAGTCTCTTCCCAGACATCGTTAGGTACCATAACAGAAGCCTTTTTAACCAAACTCTTAAATACTTCATCTTATCATGTCCCCATTAAGTATGGGCATTGTTGAACCAATCCATGTGTGGGTACATAATTTACAGCTATAGCCTTTGTTTTATCTTCATTAATGTTATATCCCCAAAAGACTTGGAACTGTCTCAAAATGTTCCACAATACTGAGATGTCCTTTACTGGCTTTATCAGATACAGAATAATATAATCTGCAAATAAAGCCAACTTTTCTTGATTACCATACCGACTGCAAATAAAGTCAACTTGTCATGATTATCATACCGATTATATCCTTGAAATTCTGAGTCCCTTATTTTCTTTGTCAGTGGCTCTAAATATAAAGCAAATAAAGGGAAAAGAGAACAACCCTGCCTGGCCTTCATTTCAAACACAACTAATGAGAGGGACCTCCCACTTTAATTCTTGCCTCTAATCCTTCATAAAGCCTCCTAATTAACTGTATTATCTATTAACTCAATACCTAGATTACAAGCTACAAACAAACTCTTACAATAATTTTTAAAAAAGTGTTTTAATTCAAAGGTGAACAATATGTCTATATTATTTTAATTTTAAATTGTGGCTGTATTTTTATATGTGCAGTACTTTAATGCTTTAAGAAAAGGTTTTTAAAATGAGGCAATCATTTGTTGATTAATTTAAGTGTATATAAGACACCTGTAATGTCATAGTGGTTATTCTGAAGAAGTCCTTATTTTTTGAGACAAAAGCGCTAAAGAAATATTGTGGTGTGGATCAAGTCCTTTTGTATCCTTCTTTTTTTGTGGTATTTGAAGTTTGTGTGACTACTTTCTGTTTTCAACTGTATTATTGTATTAGGGAATGCAAATGTTTCTGTTGTCCTACTCATAAAATGCCATCTTTCCCTGCACCAACACCCACTAACAAGACTGGTATTTTCTTATATTCTGTCTCCCTCTGGACCATCATTGTTCTATTAATATTGTCATATGTTTGACCCCCCCCTCCACAAAACCGCACTTATCCATATGTCTCATATTTGCCATTGTTTTAGCTAGTAAAGACTTTATAATTATGGTTTAAAATTGAAATCTGCCTATAGGAAGCTGGGTGCTTGGGCCAATGAGTCTTTACTGTCTTTGGGTAATACAGCCACTGCAGCTTTCTTCTAAGATGTTGATGCTTCCCCTCCTTTTAAAATACAAAAGACAAAATCTTCCAGATTATCACTTTCTTCCCTCCTAACTTCCAAATTTTCACAGGAACACCAACTGTTCCTGGAGACTGATTATATATCAAAGTTTTTATTTCATCTTCTCCTGTCTTAACTTTTATTTGTTGAACCTCTCATCTACCTCTAACCTTGGTGTAATTAAGTCTTCCAACAATATTTCTATTTGTACTCTTTCATGATTTCCTCATTTCTCTGCTTTATACAGATGTTGATAAAATGTCTAAATTATTTCTAATAGCTCTGTAGGATCTCTTGCTATTTTTTTTGTTATGGGCTCTCTCAATTTGGAGATGACCCTTTCTATTTTCTGCTGCCTAAGTCACTGTGCTAGAAGATTCTGTGCTCTGGAGATATCAAAAATTAGTTGTTTAACAGCAGTTTTTTAAACTCATGCATATTATCCAAACACTCTCATACTTTCTCTTTAGCACTCAGCAGTTAAGCCTCTTCTTGTTTTGTGAGATTCCTCTTATTCTGCAATACTTTAACTTTTGTCAGCCCCTCTAAATAGTTCATATTACTTTTTAACTATATATCTATCCTTTCTCTTTTATTTCTACCCTATTTTAAACTCAGTTTTCATTTTATTCCACTCATTAGCTATCACTTCTGAAGAAGTTTCTGTTTTCTCTAGTAACTCTCAATAATTTATACTACCCATTCCTTAAATTCTTCTCTTTTTAACAGCAAGCTGGGAAAGCACCAGTGTCTCATTTTTACTTCATTAACCTGCATTTTTAATTTATATTTTATTTGTGCATGATCAGAAATAGTTACTAGATGGATGTCAAAGCTGTCAATTAAATGCACATGTTCCTGTAAAATATCATTTGTATCCAGTCAATCCCAGTTATTGTATTGTTGAGAATAATACATAAATTCTCTCTGAGTTCCTGCTACTGAATTCACATCCTCCATACCAAAACATTTCATAACATTTCTATAGAAATCTACCCTTTTTGTTATTTTTTTCCATTCTAGACCCCCAGATATATTGTCATTGTGATAAATTCAGTTACAGTCCCTACCTATAAGTAATATTCCCTGCTGAAAGCTATTTCCCCCAAATTTTCTTAAGTTCCATAATGGCAGTTTTTGGTGGAATATGAATACATGCCAGCATGATCCTCATCACTTGCCAATAACCCTTTACTACCACAAGTCTATCATTATTGTCTTTTTTCCCCTTCTATCACTATCGGAGTACCCCTAACAGTAAGTATTATTGCTCCTGTTTCCTTTGTCCCTGATATTCTTCTATTTATTCATCCTGAAATCCTTTCTTTTCAAATTCACATGATCATTTATTTCCATATGTGTTTCCCACAGCATTGCTATTTGCACTCTGCATTTCTTAATATGATTCAACACTCTTTCCTTTCTGCTTATACCTTTAAGGCCATTTACATTCCAAGATAATATGGATACCATAGCCATTATTATAAAAAGCTATTGTTCCCACATAATATTCATGACAGTTTTTTAATATGCATTTACAACCTTTGTCTTACATGCCCACAATAATGTTTGGCAGGTGGCTGATCTTTTATATAGTTGTTTGTTTCTCATCTCTGTTTGAACCTATACCATATTCTTCAAGACTTTTTGTTTTAAGTAAAAGCCTCAGACAAGAAACTAAATACATTTTCAGAAAACCCCCATCCCCTGTTAACTTAGTACAAGGACATACAACTAGTACATCTTCAGAAAATTATGTTTGACCCTGTAGATAGGAACAATTGCCCCTAATTGGCAGTTGCACCCACAGATATTACCAAACCTAAAATTAGGTTTACTCATCTCATACTAAAGTGTGTGTAACAGTCAATCTTCCAGTGATTGGAGTCTGTTCTCTTCTTATGTCCATACACTCACAGATGTGAAAAAAGATTGTATGCTTTCAGAAAACATGAACTTGTAGCTCTATGGAAAAAAGCACTGCCTATATTTAAATAAAACTAAATTGTATACAGTTCTATTAAATGCATTAATGTATTTAGGCTGCTAGGCAGGCTCCTATCTCTTATTCACTTCCCATAATTTCCAACTTTATTTTTGTCTGAACTGTTTGCTATTATACCTTTAAATTTTGCATTTCCCTCAACAAAGAATGCTCAGAACTCTCAAGATGAATATCGTACTCCTGTAGACTGCTTGTCTCCATGTAGAGGTAGTCAGCAATGAGAAAAAACAGCTATCATCTCTACAGATGTATGAAGGAATCTTTGTAAATTGCACTCAAAACAGAATGCACAAATGTCACCTCCCATTGAGAACATTTGCTAATAGAAAAAAGTAATATATTTGCAAGTTCAAACAACATGGCATTTTTCATGGCTTTCATAATTGTGTCTTATTTTTAAAGCCTACTTGCTTACAAAAAACAGTTGTATATAGCTTAATCCAAAGGCATTAATCTATACATCCACCTTTGTAAAAATAAGAGAAATTATCTTAATTCTATATACAGCATAATCAGTTTTTATACCCCACCCCAGCAGCCAGATTTAACAGCACATTAGCTTAATCTTGTTTTGTCCAGTCTTTTTCTCTTGTTATACTGTATATACTATATTTTAACAACTAATACAGTACTAGTTTACTTTAATCTCTTTAACATATACAACAGTCATTGTAAACACTGCCCCAGATTTAAAATACCCCTGATACTCCCTATACAAAATTGATGTACTATATAGCATGCAGTTTATATCATGAAATGTTTTATAAAAATAATAAGAACATTTTTTACATACAGTTATTTTTCCTGTTAGTGTCCTTCTGAACATTAATGACATAAAGTGGGGTATATGCTTTATAATCCACCCACAAGTTTAACAATGTCAACAAACATTCATTCTTACTAGCCAGTAACTGAATTTTACCCAAAATGACAATTTTACTGGCTGTTATTTCTCATTTTCTGCTTTCACAGTAGGACAGCTGAAATTAAGCTGTTGATCAGTGTGCAGCCATCTTGAAAGCCCAGGGTAGAAAACTTTTGACCAGTTAATAAAAGCCTTCAGGAGTAAGGTTCAGGCCATCCATGCAAATGAGTTAGGGCTGTCAGCCATGCCTTTCCAAGTTTAAACAGAATGGACTGCATTAGAATGGCACCAATCACTAAGCCAAATGTTGGTGATGTCATGCTCAGTGATGCCAGAATGCTGCTCAAAATTAGTTTTACATATTTTTGGATGCATATTTGAAATGTTTCACCATGTCAATCTTCATACAATCCAAGGATGTAAGTCACAAGTCATTTACTTCCTTGCTGACAATTACCATGTCATATATGTGCCTGGGGGGAGGGGACTTGAGTACCTTAGTAACCTGGCATTCCCTGGCATCTGAGAGGTAGCTCAGCATCAGTCTTTCTTTGCTCAGCCTGGTTAATGTTGTATTTGCGTGTTTCAGTCTTGATTCACCAATGACTAGAACATTATCATATGCAGTATAAAGTCTGTGCAAACAGGCCACCAAACTGGCACAGCTAGTCCAAGATGCTTTAGGGGCTTAGCTGTACTAGTCTGGTGACCTGTTTGCACAGAATTTGTGTTAGATTATATTGTATACAGGGCGAATCATGGTCATGGTCTTAATGACCACGTCCCTATAAGACCTATATTACATAAGAGACCTTTACGCAAGTGATATGTACTATGTTTTTTATTTGTATTTTTAACTGGCTCCATAGTATTACTATGGTATTCACATATTTTAAATGTGCTACTTTAAATTTGAATTGCTTTTTGATCACATGATGTTCTGAATGGGTATATATAGGTGGTTTATGTCAGCAAATGTTAAACACCTGATGAAGCTGTATGTGAAAGCGCTAGTGTCATTAAAGCTGAGCTCAAAGACTACCTTATCTGCCTTTTATTCTTTGGAACTACATACCTTCTGGAATTAGTGACTGCTTACACTGGAGCCATACCTTTGCTGCTTGGATTTTCATTTATATTGTATATGTTGTTGAAGGAGTGTCTTTGACCTACTGAGGAACTTGGGTGTCAAGCCTATACCTCTGAGGCCACTGAGACTTAGGGAGTGATTTCTTAAGTAACTCAACATATTTATTTATGTATTTATTTGTTGGTGGCTAGCATACCAATGTTAGGAGTGTGTGGGTATAGATAACCTGGTGACAACTAACAATATGTGTAGCTGATAGGCTAGTCTCCCAGTTTATTAAATATCTATACCTTTCATGTTTAGGTTCAGTGTAAGGTAGAAGTTAATGGTTGTCAGTAAGCATGATGTAGCTTGCACACTGTTTCAGTATATGTATCACTGAACACAAACTTTTATCCTGTGGTTTCAGAAGTTAGCAGTGAGCTAAAATATTTTGTTTTTTAATATTTTGATTAATAGGAAGATACCTTTGAAGTATTATTACAATTTATAGTAATTTATTTGTTGTGTTTTTTTTTTTGTTGTTTCTTTTTTATCCTTGGCCCAAGATGAACTATATAGATTCATAAGAATTATTTGTTTTACCCTGTACCAATTTGTAACAGTAATGGCCTACACATCATTATCACATCTTGATAATGAAGAGGCATTACTCTATACTATGAGCCAGGGGATAGGGTACAGCTTGGTGCAGCAAAGCATTTCTCGTCACAGTGAAGAGATGGAGAATGCAGATTTGTGCACCGGGATGCCTCCGGGTAAGACTATTGTACAGAAAATGCAACTATGCAGCTATAAGTCAGAGCTACAGATTAATGTATGGAGGAGAGTTAAGAGTAATGTGATGTTCAGAAGCATAGTTGAACGGATTTGTGTGGTTCTAAATCTACTTTATCAGGAGTCCATTTAAATGAGCATGAAATGCCTATGTTGAAAATGGGACTTAAATTTGCCCCTACAATGTTCTGAGGCGACATTATTAAGAATGAACGTTTTGTTTTTTGTTTTTTCGATCAAATAAACTTCATCTTATGTGTTTTTAAAAATACTTCTTAAAAAAGATACATGTGAAGGAGCTGGTGAACAAGACTGTTTTTATTCTTGTTTTTCTGAACTTGAAGACATACATAACTTGAATCTGGATAGGTATTGTTTAAACTTAATAAAGTGAGTAATTTTATGCCACCCTTTTTAAATGATAAGGTTATTTTATTTATTATTATTATTTTATTTTGAAATTATGAGCTTTAAATTATAAAACCAAGTAATATGAGTTAAGAGTATTGTGGTGTTAAAGAGACTGCAATACGAAAAAATGTGTTGCTAACATTTATATGATTTTAATATATGCAAAAATGAGAACAGACAACAAAATGACATTGCCATTGATGAATTTAAGCCACTCATAAATAAAAATGAAGCATTATGATGTTTAAAAAGTAACCATTTTGTTTAATGATGAAAATAATAATGTAGTTTAATAGAAAAAGACCACCATGGATACCAATTGTTGCTAGTTGTAGTAGTTATTTTTAGAATACAGGTAATGTTGTAAGTATTTTAATATTTATGCTACCCAATTCCCTCATACATTAGAGATTCCAGTGAATTATAAAAGAAGTCAGCAAATGGGAAATGTGTAAATCTGTATTGTTTGGCTAAGTATTGATGCTGACAGTCTTTATACCAATATTAAGAATAAATATGGTATAGAAATGTACAAATGTCTGGGAGAGGTTGTTAAAGCCTGTATGTGTGTGTGTGTGTGTGTGTGTGTGTGTGTGTGTGTGTGTGTGTGTGTGTGTGTGTGTGTATATATAGATATATATATATATATAGATATATATATAGATATATATATATATATATATATATATATATATATATATATATATGGGTCTACATCACTTCGCCTAAAACTCATTTGGTAGAATATCATATGACTAAGACCAAATCGCCGAAAACTCATTTGACTTAATCCCATTTCCCCGAATGTAGTAGTAATGGCAGCGTGTAGAGTACTTTAAGGCAAGTAAAAGGTATATGCCCCTTTCCCCACTGTAGTGCGATCCTGGAGTTGGTATATATAGTTAAGGGAGGTGGGAGGTGTAGCCCCCCACCTACTTTGGTTTTATATTGCCCAGTTTCTGTTCAGAGAGTAAGTAAGTATTTTTTAAGTTCGGGAAAGAGTTAGTAATTGCTGTTGTCAGTGTGCATGTCTATGGTGTATAGTCTAGTATTCTGAAATTCAGCATTGTAAGCTTTCAGTGAGATGAGATTCAGTCAAATGAATTTTCAGTAATGTGAGCTTTCGGTGATTTGGTCTCGGCTATATAAAATTCTACCAAATGAGTTTTAGGCGAAGTGAAGTAGACCCATACATACATACACACACACACACACACACACACACATATATATATATATATATATATATATATATATATATATATATATATATATATATATATGTGTGTGTGTGTGTGTGTGTGTGTGTCTGGTTTTCTTGTGCATGATCAAACATATTTAACGCTGAATTGAAAACTACGTCAAAAAAGTTCAAACATACACAATACCAAAATTAAACAATATTGAATGAAATTATATTGAGAAAGGAAAACTATTTTATCTCCCAATATTGACACTAAAATTCCTCATAACACAAGCCTCAAATTCATCCAAATAGTAGCAGTGTTAAGGTAAGGTTTTTATAAGGTTAGGGTTGAGGGAAGGGGCAGTATTAGAATTAGGGTTAGCACACATTACTAAAGCGGGACCCCCCCCCTGCACCACCTTAGTAATGGGTGCTAACCCCAACCCTAACCCTACACTTTCATGTCATTAAAACTTTCCCATAACACTGCCAGTATTCAGACAAATTTGAGGCTAGTGTTACAGTGCGGGGGGTTTAGTTTTAATATTGAAAGAGGAAATAGTTTTCCTGTCTCAATATTATTATTTTTTTTTTTTTTACTATTGTGTATGATCTAATTAATTTTGTCAGTGTATTACATTCGACATTTGGGTAGTTCAGTCATAAACAATAGAGCCACACACACACACACACACACACACACACACACACACACACACACACACACACACACACACACACATATATATACACGCACGCACACACACACATATATATATATATATATATATATATATATATATATACACGCACACGCACACACACTTACATATATATATGGGTTCATAGGTTCATAGATTAGTACTAAGCTAACTGCCCTTTTGGGCTATTTTAAGCCTAGCCAGTTACTCCATGTGAGAATCAAACCCTACACCTTGTGTCTGCAAGGTAAACACTTTAACCATTATGCCAACCTCCCACTATATATATATATATATATATATATATATATATATATATATTAAATGAAGTCGGATGTTGTTGCCCAGTAGCGTACCCCTAATCTGAAATTTAGATACCCTTATGTTGATGTGTGTATATATATATATATATATATATATATATATATATATATATATTTTTTTTTTTTTTTTCTTTCGGCTTTTCCTGGTTAGGGGTCATCACAGCAGAACTCCGGTCTGCTAATGATTGGTAGTTGATTTTTACATGACGAGTTACCAGCCCTGATGCACAACCTTCAACGAAGGTACGCCCATTCACGCATGTTTCCACGCAGAAGACGCCCTAGGTGAGAATCGAACCGAACAGCGTCTTACTGTGAGGCAACAATGCTACCGCAGCACCACCACCGCGGATTACATATATATATATATATATATATATATATATATAGAGAGAGAGAGAGAGAGAGAGAGATATGGATCTGCTTCACTTACCCGATAACCCACATTGCCGACATCCACTTCACTGAGAAGAAAATCAGAAGACCAACATCCACAGCACAGACATTCCAACCCAAGGTAAGTAACCCCTTGGCCATCCCAGAAAAAAAAACAAAAAAACACAAAACTAAACCAACCCATGTGGGGGGCTTTTCCCCCCATACCCCTCCTAATTAAATATACCAACTCCGGGATCGCACTACCGTGGAGGTAAAGGACAAAGTTCAACAGGATGGCCAAGTGGTTACTTACCTTGGGTCATATGTCGGTCTTCTGCGTTGTCGGTGATTTCGTCTCGGTGAAGTGGATGTTGGAGATGTGGGTTTTCGGGTAAGTAAAGTAGACCTATACATATATATATATATATATATATATATATATATATATATATATATATGTGTGTGTGTGTGTGTGTGTGTGTGTAGGAGCACACACCTCCACAAAATAGTAATATTCAGACAAATACGTAACAAAAAAAAAATTCTCCTCACAAAACTTCATACAAACCCCAAAATGCTGTGACTGGTCTCCCCTGAAATCCTTGCCACTTGACAATGCAATATCATATTTTAATGATACTTTTCTAAGCATACTCAACAGTCAAGCTCCATTAACAACCATAAAAACTAAAGCAAACTACTCTCCCTGGTTAACAAAAGAAACCAGACTTCTCCTAAAAACTAGAGATGAGGCCTGGTCAACATACCACCATAACAAAAATCTAACAAACCTAAATAACTACCATCAAATCAAAACAAGTCTATAAAAACAGATAAAACATGGTAACTAATCCTCCTATACAACAACTCAACAAAAATACCAAAATAACCATCAAAAATTCTGGGCAAGTATTAACCGGTTATTATAGCCAGGCCAGTCTTTCGCATCTACTCCCTCACTTACAAATACAAATGAAAGGATTGCAACCCAATTTAATAAGTATTTCTCCACCTCTATCCTAAACCTTACCAAAACAAATAATAATACTCTACTACAATTCCCCACTGAATATCATTTTTCAACTAATAACTTTTCTTTTAAACTGGTACCAACTAGCTTAATAAGGAAAATGCTTAAACTAAAATCTACCACCCTTGCTGCTGACAATTTACCTGCTGACTACCTCAAGCTTGCAGCAGAAGCCATTGATTATCCAATAACAATCCTAATAAATCATTCCATAAATAAACTCGGTGTACCCATAATCTGGAAAAACTCATATAATGTTGTTGTGTCTTTCGGCTTTTCCTGGTTAGGGGTTGCCACAGCGGAACTCCGGTCCGCTAATGATTGGCAGTAGATTTTTACGTGCTGGCTTGCCGGGCCTAATGCACAACCTTCAATGAAGGAATGCCCATTCAAGCATATTGCCACACAGAAGACGCTCTAACTGAGAATCAAACAGACAACGTCTAACTGTGAGGCGACAACGCTACCTGTTATATAATACCACTACATAAAGGGGGACCCAACATTGACCTTACTAATTATAGACCTATCGCAATTCTGTCACCCCTATCTAAGGTTTTAGAAAAAATGCATCCATTCACAACTCATGACTCACCTAATCTCCAACACTCTACTAACACCCATCATGGTTTTCAACCAAACCATAGCACCATCACATCACTATTAAGTTTTACAGATACTATCAACAATTTTAGAAATAACGGACAACTAGTTTCCTCAATATTCCTAGATATGTCCAAAGCGTTTGATACAATCTCACATCAAAAACTTGTACAAAAACTCCTGTCTCTTAAACTAAGCCACTCTGTTCTTCTTGGTTCCATGCATGCTAATCAGACCGACAACAAGCAGTAAAATGGTGCAATGAACTCTCTCCGACACTACCCATAACATTGGGTGTTCCTCAAGGTTCAATCTTAGATCCTCTCTTATTTTACATTTTTACTAATAAGCTCCATTCAGCAGCTGATTCACCCACAATTATACAATACGCAGATGACTCCACACTTATTTGTGTGGCACCTTCCCTCTCTGAGCTCCACAAAAAAACAGCTCTGTTTTACTGCTGTCGAATCCTGACTCTCCAGTTCACAATTAATCCTCATGCCCAACAAAACAAAATTAATGTTATTCATAAACAACAAATCCTCAAACCAACAATTACCTTTTCAAATCTTCTTCTCAAATAATACTAAGATTGAACCCATATCACACACCAAACTTCTTGGTATTACAATTGATAACCTTAAATTTGACAAACATCTTGCAACTATCATTAAAAATGTTCACATCAAACTCGGCTCTCTATATAGAGCTAAACCATATTTTACTGATTACTCCAGCAAATCTATAGCGAGGACTCGTGTACTATTCCCCCTCCCATATGCCTCTGCCATTTTCACCAATTTAAAGAAACTTGAACTAACTAAACTTGAAGCATGCTATAATAAAATTGCTCGATTTACCAACAACTCTCCATACAGAGAACACCACTACATTGCATTACAGCAGCTTAAATGGCTAGAACTAACCAACCTCCTGAAACATACCCAGCTTAGTTTTGCCATAAGATCATATATCAAAAAAATGTCCAACTCTTTGAAAGGTACTAAAAACCCAATCTAACATCAGACAACTCAGATTCTCTGATAAGCTCCTTCTACAAGTAACTAGGTCTAACAACTTCCATAGTGATTCCCTCTATTACAATAGTATCTCTATATCATGGAACATGTCCCCTCAGCCAGTATTATCCACTGTCAACTCCCATATATTTAAAACACTTCTAAAATCCTACCTAGCAAAATCATGGCTTTGCTCCTGTCTTAATCCTGGCTGAATAATATTATTACAGCATTTCTAATTTCTTCCTAACCAATCTTTTTCAAGTCACTTTACTATTAAACCACCTTAATGTACTATCTCTTTCTTACCACATAACCATCTTTATCCTCTCATTATGTACTCTTTTAACTTTTCTATGTCTAAATTAACACTAATCTTCCTTGAATAGACCTACTTGAAACTCAGACAATCCCTGAGTAATCTACCAGTTACTGTAATACATCTTTAAAAATGTACTATTTATTAAATTTCACTGTATGTAAAACCTATGTAAGATTTAACCTAAGATTTGTAAGATTTAACACAGGTTTGTAATCTGCTATGTTTTTCTTTTTTTTACTGAGGCTACTACTCTTTTTGTATTTCAAATAACTGTATATTTTCAATTATGACATAGTTGATTGTACGTTTTCTGTTTAAATTGGGGCGTTTCCCCCAGGCCTCAACTGAAAATGGGTTAAAATCCAGTTGGCCTAAATAATGAGTAAAAGTAATCTAGCTTATGTTTGAAAGCTATACTGATCCTTCCATGCACACTGTTGGAAATAACATGGTGCTCTACAAGCCTTTCTAGGCATGTTTAGGATATCATAGGTAGCTGCTAGTCATACAGTCCAGGAGACCTCTGAACTAACTGCTTCATGTTATGAAGTCTTCATGGATTTGTTCCTAAATGTGAAATAAAAATATGTTGCGGAGGGAAGTTTTGCAGAAAGATTGAAAAAGATTTTTGCCTGTTTTAGTTAAGTCAAGATGGAGAAGCTTTACACTGAAGCAGTTCCTTGTTTGTCTGTAATGTAGAATATCACACTTTATCTAGGTGATAGTGTGCCATAAACTAAAATAAACTGTGATAAGGAAAGTTTGAAGATGTGCAGTGTAAAGTAATTCATCGCAGAACATTGGAGTAGTTTTCTTTCACACAGCAGAAAATGCCAAGAGCTTCATTTTGGTTTAGTGACATAAAAACAAACAATGAAATATGTGATTGTGGGCAATGATTCCCACCCACAGTGTGGCTGTATTGTTTGGTCCCCAATGACAGTTGTGAACATTAATTGAAAATATTATGTCTTGCTGCCCCTAGTTTATTTTGAAAGCCAGTGTAATCTTGACAGGATTGCGATAAGAGACATCAAATTGAGCATGTGCCCTGCAGCAGTTTTTCTATTTTAATATGTAATTTGTGCTAAGTTTAGTATAATACAAAGTATATTATCAAGAACAACAAAGACCGACTGGAAATTACTTGAGTTTGATGCCCATATATCTGTTATTTAGTCTAATATTAATTCTGTCAAAGCTTAACTACCGTAGTTATGAAATAAATAAAAAGAAAATATCAGCATTAATCACTAACAATCCTACTTCATTTGGCGGTGCAGTTTACATTTTTAAATGAGTCACTTACACACATTTTATCCTGCCAGTTTAAACACTACATTATCTATCACCACACAGACTTGCAATCTATAAAGGGTTATGCAGCCTTATCCATTTCAGAAACTGCCTTACAGAAGATATTATGTATAAAGAAGTGCAATATGGTAACCTACTGTAGCTTATAAATAATGTTTTTTTTTTTTATTTTGTTTAGCTTAATCTGGTTAGGATAATTGAAAACAGAAGCAATCCAGGAACAACAACAAATTATATAAAGAAATGAATGCTGTATCAGGGCACTAGGCTTTTGTTATTTAAGGATAGTTTATGCTACAAAGTACAGTAAATAATTTTAAAATAAACAAGTCTAATATTTTAAGTTTGAAAAATGTGCAAATCAAAATACACAGTTCAGGAAATATATATTTCAGCCTTATTTAAGGATGTTGATATTTAAACCAGAACATACAGATTTGGACTTCTGAGAATATAGTCTGGAAGATCTGGTAAATCATGTATATCCATAGTTTAATAGTTGGAAGAGTCTAAGACCAAAATATAGAAATTTAGCTGAGACACTTGTGGCATTTGGTCTCATTTCTCATCTGTATGACTTTGTTTTGTGTAAATTTATCAATCCTGTGAAAATAAATAACCGAAAGGGAAGTTGTTCCTTTTGGTCTAATACAGGTATTTTGTTCCAGTAATTTATTGTTAAAACTAACTATGCTGTTGGTTTTATTTCATATAAATAAAGATAATCACATATTTTACAACCCACTGATAGCAGCAGCTCAGTCTTGTAATTCATATGATCAAAGCAAATTTTTATGAATACCTGAGATGAAAGGAAGACAAAGGTCAAACATTTACTTTCCACTGAATATGAGATACTATAACCTCATTATAGTATAGATTTTATGGATAGCTTTCCAAATGACCAGACGTATGAAATATCCTATCACAAGTGTAGAATTTTACAAAAGATGACAGATGTGATATGTTGTACAGGACAATCTTTCATTTGCTATATATGCACATTTGCAGTACAGATACTAATGCCTGTTGCCTACTACAAACCAAAGTTGCTAGTCTTTAGTGAGAGATGAGTCTGGTCTGTATTCCTATATACCACCTTCTTATTCCGTGCATGCTAGTAGTGAGTTTTTGTCATGTGCAAAGGCAGCATACTCAACACTGTCGCTCTCTGCATGAACATGAGTGTATCTCTGCCTTACAGTGGGTCACTCCATCAGCTTGAATATACGTTTCCTGACCCTACTGCCATGAATTCTTGTTGCCATTTAGCTCTAGCATATTTCACACATTTGCATTATGCTGTGCATTCTGAGCATTCTTGTCAAACATGTCCATTTTATTAGGAAATACACTTCCAGGTATAAATGACTAATTTTAATCTCTCCTAAGCAATGTTGCTCATTCTCTGCAGCACTTGTAATAAAGAAATATACAACTTAATTGTAAATAATGAATGCCTGATCCATCTGGGCTGACAATACCTTGTAAATCCTTGTTACTTGATTACATTTATGATTACGTTTTTATTGCTAAATCACAGGTCAACTTGATGTCTTTTATACAGACAACAGCACCTCAATTTTTTTTTGTTGACCCCTTCTTGATTGGAAGAACATTTCTTGGTACAGGCCAAATTATCCTCAAAGTCAGATATATAGTACAAGTCAAGTTAGTTTTTTATATGGATTATCAAATTAATGTGCAGTTGATAAAATGGTTATTGATCTTATAACCCAATGCTATTATTTTTCATGTTCTCCCCTGCCCAGTACAAAAATTGTTACTTGATTCATTTCTTTCCTATGTACTTTCATGCATTAAAGTGAAAATGGCTTTGTCCTAAAAGCAAGCTACATTGCATAAGTCCTGAGGTGGGCAAGCTAATAGTTCTAACAGTTTTTCTTTTAAGGCCACCAAGTTATATTGTTAGGTGGACAGGCATATTAGATGATAATGTTCAAACAACAGTGGTGGGAAGCACGTTTCATGTAGTCGGTAGGTATTTCATGATCTCTTTCAAACCATGTGTAGAGCTTGCTGCCATAGTCCTCTTTATTGATGAGTCTTTATTCTGAAGTGTAATACTCCAACCTACAAAGGGAACTTGTTTGTGCCAGACATACATAGGGTTGGAAAACAATTATCTAATATCATGCTTGTATGCAATATGCACTAGTAAGATTCATGAGATGGTCAGGACTTAAACGTGTGATGTCACCACACTCAAACATGTGAGATCTGAGGCTACAGGGTTATCATTGAAGGGGTGGACAGAGACTGATAGTGTGCATTTAACTGTCACAAAACACTCCAAATTATAGAGAGCAGATGGGAAACTTGTGGTAGGCAGCTGTAAGAAATGTAGTGCTGGTAGGAAGAGTAGGCTAATGGCACCCTAACAAATGCAATGTGTTTATCACTTTCTCATCAAAGACTGCACTTTGAGTTCAGCATACCCAGAACTTTTATCAGGAGCCTATGTGATATATGTCCTCGAAGCCAGGAGAATATAAACTGAGAGTGTAGTTCACAGATATGAGGCAGTGTGGGCAGGGCCACCTACTTTGCAGCCCCTGCTGCATGTGAAAAAAATTATTTTGGTATGATAGAGGTCTGACAATAAAGGGAATGCCAGTAACTTCGTATAGTACTTCTGCTGGCTCTAACTGCCATGTTGCACAGGAACAGCAGGCAATGGATGGTAATGACTTTTGGTTGGTATCTTTTTTCTGAGTTATGGGCAAATGCAAGTAGTTTATGCTGAGCTACCTTAGAAAAATGTGCCCTAATTTAATAAAAAAACACAACAATATGTCATTCCAGATGAAACTTTGTAATGTGTACATATGCGCATGTGTTGTCTGTCTGTCTGTTAGACAGATAACTTGAAAGACAAAGACAAAGAGAGAAAAAGAAAGCTAGATGTTCTGCGATAGAAAGGTAGGTAGATAGATAGATAGATAGATAGATAGATAGATAGATAGATAGATAGATAGATAGATAGATAGATAGATAGATAGATAGATAGATAAATTGATTGATTTCACTGGTACTGTGTGCATCAAATAATAAATGAAAAGTATATTTGCAGAGGCAGGTACTAGATAATTCAGTTAACTACAGTAACTGAAATGATATATAAGTATTATGTACTAGTAGTGGTCAATGTCTTCTTTTGTTATTGCCCAATAATATCACTCCACAATTGTTTTAAAGAATAGATGTGCCTAGAAATGAAAAAAAAAATGTTTTACATCATATGTTGATTTTTACTTCAGTAAAATGTGTGATTATTACCTGTAATGTGTTTTACCTCAGACTGGTCTGATGGGTACCTGCCATGTTGCCTGATGGGTGTTTCTGCCTCCATGATGTAATTTTATGGGAAACATACTGCACTGTGGTGAGACAGTTCACCACTCATCAAAATTTAGAACACACTGATTTCTTACTTTTTTGATGGTCTCTGTTATCCATGTCAGTTTATCTTCTAAAATAATATCCTTTCTTATAAAGAACTTTCAGATGTTATGTGATCCGATCTCGCCTACATTCTGACTGATGGGTTCGGAGCCGATCCCTCGGCTCCGACTCGGCACGCTTATGCTATAGAGCGAGGCCTGTTATTGGCTGAGCTTTCTTTATCCCAGGATGCACCACCACTAATCCCCCAGATCTCGTTTGCCGCTTACAGAGCTTGGACGTGGTCTCAACATTGGCTGGGCTAAGTACTATATTTATAGTATCTTTTCCTGTCAGAAAATTTCTCTTTTTCAACCCAAAAGCTGTTTTAACGGCTAATTTTTGTGTATGAGTGTGTCTCTTGGCGTTTTATTCAATTTTGCTTTCATTTTCCTGTCAGAGAAGGTTCCTTTCAGTCAGAGGGGCCTTCCCCCATTCTAACTACTTTAGTGGTTGTGTGTGGGTCAAGTACCCGTTTTGAGTCAGAGGGTCTTGACCCTCCTTGTTTTCTTTCCCTTTTCTTTGCTGCAAAAAAAAAAAAAAAAAAAAGTTTTCAGTTTTCAGTTTATAATTTCTGAGATACAGCATACTTGTTGTACCTGTGTTTTTCTAACAACGTTCAAGTTTACTGTTTTTACAATATGTCTAAAGAACATAGACCATCCGGTTTTAAGAAGTGCACGAGGTGTGGGTTTAAAATGTCCATAACGGACGACCACTCCTCGTGTGTCTATTGTCTTGGCGCCAAACATCTCCAAGAATCCTGCAGTGTGTGCCATGCGTTTTCCCCCCGAGTCCTCCAGGAGAGGAAAAACAAATTAATTCTTAAAGGATTAATTAAGCCTTCTTTCGAGGAAGATTTATCTTCCTCTCCTTCTCCTTCTAAGAAGAGGAAAGCGTCGGCTCCGACCAGTCAGTCGGAACCGACGGCTAAAAAAGGCAAGCAGACTTCTCCATCGGCTCCACGGACTTCGGAGCCGAGGTCAGAACGGTCTGCCTCGATGCCTCCTACCTCGACCCCTCTGGTTTCGGAGCCGAGGTCTGGAGCATCGAGAGGCGGGTCATCCTCATCGGCTCCACTGATAATGGAGCCGATAAGGGTCATCGGCTCAGACACTTCCCCCTCGGAGCCGAAGTCTTTATCAGCGCCGAGAGAAATTTTGGTGAAGGCTTCCTCGGAGCCGATAATAGTGGAATCCTTTCGGAGCCGGTCCCCAGGCCCTTCGGAGCCGATGGAGAAATTGGTTCGGGCCCGATCGGTATCCTCGAGATCTTCCAGGATGTCTGATTCGGACATCAACAGGGTACTCCTTCGACTCTTCCAGTCTCCGGTGTTCCAAAAGATGGTTTTGGCTCCAGCCCATTTGGCTTCGGAGCCGATGGTCCACTCCCTTACAGTTCTTCCTCCTCCAACAGCTTCGGCACCGTTGGAGCAGGTGTTGGTGGAACCAGTGGAGGTGTTAGGGTCAGACCCGACCCTTGCTCCGACTCCGGCTCCTGGGTCGGAGTTCAGTGCACGGACTTCTTCCTTCGGCCCTGTGGGGGAGGCTTCGGGATTGATGCCTTCGGTCCCAAGTCTTCCTCTTGGTGCGTTCACGGCGGGAGTACCGTCCACTGTTGTGGCCACGGAGGGGGGACCTTCCCAGGATTCTGGTGGTCCCGCCTTCAGGGCTATGAGGAGTGCTCTAGCCAAATCTTCTTTGGCCACCTCCACAGTTTCCCCGGCTCCTTCCCTACTCTTGGAGACTGGGTCGTTGGCAGTTCCCCTGTCAGCAGACAGTGGAGCCCCTGGGCCTCAGGTTACCCCCGCTGGGGTTTCTCCCCCTCCTGGAGGTCCTTCTGAAGCCTCTTCGGATGAACCTCCCAGGAAGAAAACGTGCAAGAGGAAGCACGTTGACTCCCCTGATGAGTCTTTGACATCTGACACCGATCTCGATGATGCAGAGGGGTCCCCCAAGTCGTCCTCAGATGATGTCTCCTTTGCAGACATCCTTGAAGCCCTAAAACAACGAGTCGGCTGGCAGTCCAAACCTCCCTCTGCTGATGAGTCGGTGTTCCTGAAGGCCTTCGGGGCTCAGCCCTCCGCCTCCTGGGTGTCTCCGCCCTTCGACGAGCTCTTGGATTTGATCTGTCGAAGGGCGTGGGAACACCCGGACTCTGTGGAACCGGTGCCCGCTCGTCCAAACAAATTTCTTTCAGCACCCCCAGATAGAGAGTTCCTCATGAAAGGTGTGGCTGTGGATGCTATGGTGGTGGCATCTGCTACACAGCAGGATGTAGCAGAGGCTTCTACGTCCGTCCATCCTCCTAATAAGGAGTCTAGGAGCATGGATCGGTACGGCAAGCGCACCCTTAGTTCAGCGGCCTTTACTTTGAGGTCTCTGAACTACCTAACGCACTTTACGAGATTCCAGAGGGATCTGATTAAGGAGCTATCCGATACCCTCTTAGGTAACCTGCCTGAGGAGCTGGCCCAGACGGTTGGATCTCAGCTGGCTACGATGTCATCCATCTCGAACTCGTCCATGAGGCTCATTTCGTATGCGGCCGAGGGGGCGAGTAGAGCGGCGGGTACAGGCATTGCGCTACGGAGACAAGCCTGGCTTCGCCTGTGTCATTTTGCGGAGGCCTTCAAGTCTTCATTCGCTGACGCCCGATTTGATGGGTCCTCCCTGTTTGGGCCCAAGGTGAAAGACACACTTACCCGCTGTGAACAGGAGGGTAAGACTCTGACTGCCGTAGGGGCACGATTTTCCACTCCCTTTCGGCCTTATTCCAAGGCTAAAAGAGGAGGGAAGATGTGGTTCCGGAGATCGCAGAAGTCTTACCCCTCTCAGCAGGAAGGTTCCCCCCTCCAGAGGCAGAGGAGGGGGAAATTCATCAGGAAGACGCCGTCCCAGAGGCGGCAGAGGCCCCCGCAACCCTGGAGACCGCAAGTCCTTTCGTGGCTCCTCAACTTTTCATAGTCCCTGAGGGATTGCCCGGCTGTGCTGCTCCGGAGCCAGTCGGGGGTCATTTTTCGAAGCACCTAAAGGCCTGGGAAAGGATCACTCAGGACCGATGGGTGCTTCAAATTATCGCCGGAGGTTACTCCATCCCATTCTGTTGTCCCCCTCCTCAGTCCAAAAGAATCCCGGACCCCCGCCACCCAGTCAATGGGATACCGCAGCCATAGAAATTTCAAAACTGCTGCAAAAAGGAGCCATCCAACCAGTCCCCGCAGACCAGATTGGATTAGGGACTTACTCAAGATTCTTTTTAGTGCCAAAAAAGACCGGGGACTTGAGGCCCATTTTGGACCTAAGCAACCTAAACCGTTCAGTCAAGAAGTCCAAGTTCCAAATGGTCACTTTACAAACCATTCTCCCGTTGTTGGAGAAAGGTGTTTGGATGTGCTCCATAGACCTCAAGGACGCGTATTACCATATCAAAATACATCAAACGTCCAGGAGACACTTGCGCTTCAGCCTAGGAAGCAGTCATTTTCAGTTTCGTGCGCTGCCCTTTGGTCTCACCACAGCCCCCAGGGTGTTCACCAAATGCTTGGCAGTAGTGACTGCTCACTTGAGGAGTCTAGGATTCCAGGTGTTTCCTTACCTAGACGACTGGCTTCTAACTGCCACCTCAAAGCATCTACTTCTACAGAGCCTGCAGGCCACAACATCACTGGGCAATTCCCTAGGAATCACCTTCAATTGGCCAAAATCTGTGTTACGGCCATCTCAAAGGATAAAATTCATAGGGGCAGAGATAGATTCAAACCAGATGCGGGTCTGTCTACCTGCAGACAGAATTCAGATCATACAAAATCAGGTTCGAGCCCTACTCCCCAAGTCCAAAGCCCCAGCCAGAATGGTCTTGCAACTATTGGGATCGATGTCTGCCACAGTTCTGCTAGTTCCCTTGGCAAGGTTACACATGAGAATCCTCCAGTGGCTTCTCTCAACTCAATGGTCCTTTCAGGAACTCCCTCTCAGTCATCTAATATGGATCACAGAATCTTGCAGACGAGACCTTCGCTGGTGGCTAGTGTCTTCCAATTTGGATCAGGGACGACCCTTTGCTCTTCCTCCTCTGGCAGCCACGTTGACCACGGACGCCTCCCAGACGGGGTGGGGGCATTCCCTGGGCAGGTCAGTCCAGGGCAAATGGCATCCGGAAGAGACCTCTCTCCACATCAACATCCTAGAGATGAGAGCAGTACTCCTGTCCCTTCAAGCCCTTCACTGTTACCTCCCTCAGGGCGTAATTGCTGTTCACACGGACAACATGTCAGTTGTCTGGTACCTGAACAAGCAGGGAGGGACCAGATCCTATCCTCTTTGCAGAGAAGCGATGAGGGTCTGGGAATGGGCAATCTCAACCAATCGCTTCCTAGTGGCAACTCACATACCGGGCAAATCCAATGTCGTAGCCAACAGGTTGAGCAGGACCATTCTCTCTCCTCACGAGTGGTCTCTGAACATAACTATTACAAGACAGATTTTCAGCGAATGGGGAGTTCCTTGTTGCGACCTCTTCACGACTCCTCTGAATGCTAAGTGCAAGGATTTTTCTCCCTATCCCTGGCTCCGGGGAAGAGCCCTATGGACGCGTTAGTCCATCCTTGGCCCACCGGCCTGCTTTATGCCTTCCCTCCAGTTCCTCTACTACCCAAGGTAATTCAGAAGGCTTCTCTCTTAGGGAGCAAGATGATCTTAATTGCTCCTTACTGGCCTCGTCAAGTCTGGTTTCCCTATCTTCGGAAACATGCTCTGGAAGGTCCATGGTTCCTGGACCAGATCCCAGACCTACTGACTCATCAGTCGGGACTACTACACCAGTCCCTACACACATTAAGATTGACGGCCTGGCTCCTCCTCTTCCAACCATAGTCAGGAGACATGCACTAGACCCAGAGGTAGTGCGCATATTGTCTTCAGCCCACAAGTCGACTACGAAGAAACTTTATTCTAGCAAATGGAAAAGATTTGCTATATCGGCTCAACTCCGGGGCCTGGACCCCATTTCTACTCCCGTAGCAGAAGTACTTAAGTTCCTAACCTCTCTTTTCAACCAAGGCTCTTCTGTTTCTACCATCAAAGTACAATTGGCAGCAATTTCTAACTTTCATGAATCCATAGACCCACCTTTAATGAGCAACAGGTTGTGTAAGACCTTCTTGAAAGGTGCTGCTCTATTAAGACTTCCAGTTTCTCATCCTGCACCTCCATGGGATCTCGATATAGTATTACGTGCCTTGACTTCTTCCCCCTTTGAACCGGCAGCTACCTGTGATTTAAAGTTTCTATCATGGAAGACAGCTTTCCTAGTGGCAATTACTAAAGCCAGAAGGGTTTCAGAACTTCAAGCTTTGTCAGTAAAACCTCCGTACTTGGTTTTTCATCCAGACAGAGTTTCCCTCAGACCGAATCCTTCTTTTGTTCCTAAAGTCTGCTCTACTTTATGCTTACAACAGTCATTAGAGCTCCCAGTGTTTTTCCCAAAATACTCCAATGAAGCGGAATTTATTTTCCACACACTAGATGTCCATAGGCAGTTACGTTTTTATTTGGATAGGACCAAACAGTCAAGGAATACAGATCAGTTGTTTGTGTCCTTTGCAGAAAACAAATTGGGCAACGCAGTCACAAAGGTCACTATTGCCAAATGGATCAGGGACTGTATTACTCAAGCTTATATTTTTCTAACGAGGAGCTTTCCACGCTGTCAAGGCTCATTCTACAAGGGCTATGGCTACTTGGTAGCATTTCATTCTAAGCTTGCTATTGGTGACATTTGTGCTGCGGCTACATGGTCTTCCCCGCATACTTTCATTTCTCACTACAAATTAGATGTGGCATCTAGAGGACGAGCTTCATTTGGTTCCACAGTGCTCAGGAGTGTTTTCCAATGAGCCACCCGGGATTTAGGTGCTAGGGACGCTGTCCCATCAGTCAGAATGTAGGCGAGATCGATCACATAACATCTTTTAGTTATGTACTCACCATAACTTCAGATGTTTGGGATCCATCTCGCCTACATTCTAATAACCCACCCTCCTTCCCCCTTCCTTGGAGATCAGAGGATATCAGAAGGTCCGAATCCTGTTGTTTCATCTTGAAACATCTAACAATGTTATATAAACAAGCTGTGCATGTGTGCATGAATGCGGACAAACAAGATCTGGGGGATTAGTGGTGGTGCATCCTGGGATAAAGAAAGCTCAGCCAATAAGAGGCCTCGCTCTATAGCATAAGCGTGCCGAGTCGGAGCCGAGGGATCGGCTCCGAACCCATCAGTCAGAATGTAGGTGAGATGGATCCCAAACATCTGAAGTTATGGTGAGTACATAACTAAAAGTTTTATTTGAAAATCAGGCTTGGAATTCTAGCTTGTTTAGTACTTTTTTACAAACTCAGAATTATAGTTCCCAGTAATTTTTTTTAGCTGAGGCAGTAAACCTTGTTATCAGTTGCAAATATCACATCTATAACAACAGACTGCATTAAGGATTACAGTGTTTTGTTGATCTTGTATCTAGAATCAGTGGCCTCCCTAACTACTTTATTTGCTTAATGATATAAAAACTGTCAGATAAAGTTATACTACCTAGGTTATATTGTGTCACAGAAAGTGTGAAAGATACGAAGAAAATAACGTGTGATATCACCGAAAGTCACACTAGAGTATAGAGAAATGACTTCAGTCAGAAAACAGTAGAAATACTAGTTAAAGTAGGCCTTTGTAAGTGGTACTTTGTTCACTGGATTAAAGGAAAGGAAACTCTTTTGTAATTTGTCTTTTGATTAATGGAAGGAAAGTACTTTTGTGAGAAGAAACTTTTAATTTAAGGAAAAGCAGAACCACTTACTTCCAGCAGACAAACATTATTTGAAAGGTGTTTAAAATAATTTTTAAACATGAAATTGTTGCCAACTACTTATACTTTAGATTTTGTCTTTAAACTATCTGTGAAAAAATGGGATGTCCCAGAAGGCTGATTTATAATTACTATAATTCTGTTATCACGCCAGTCTGTAGAGAGGGCTTACTGACCCCGAAAAATGTCTATGAAATAGGGAGTATGGCTCAAATCAACAGTACTGATCACTTGACAGAGATATCAAATTACAGTGGTCAAACCGTTAGCTTTTACAGCTAATAGAACTGTGTAATCCAATAATCTGTGATGTAAATTCCCCAAGGGAAAGGCTGGCATGGAAATACATACTTTAGATAGATCACTCAGAGCCGCTCCAGCTAGCCTCCACCACTAGTTTATGACACCATAAATGTCCTCTACCTTCAGGTCTTCTATCTTTTCAAAACCATACCTGCATGTATTGCTCCTTGGTAATATCTCACAGGCCAGGCCAGGATATCCTGCCAGCTAAATCCTCTTTCACTCATTGACAGACATCTCTCTGCATTTCTTAGAGGGTTGCACGGCTATTACCACTTCTGATTCAAGTCCTAGTTAACACATTTGATGCTGCTCCCTGAAGGGAGAGTCATTATTATGGACCTCTTTGTTTTCTGCAACGGTCTCAAAAAGAACATCTCTAACTTATATATGACTATGACTAATTTTCTTTTCTTTAAAAAATGGTAATATCAAAGCACTAGATAGCACCCCAAGGAACTTTAGATACTTCATTAAAATAATAAGACAAGCTTTCAGACAAACTGTCCTTCAATTTACATCTTCAAATAGAACATTAAAAATAGCACATTTTATTTTCAGCACACATTAATTAGAAAGATCATTTCATCTCCTCAGTTTATGTACTACCCTGGCTGACAAAAGGATTTCATGAAAAGTCTGTAGTTCAAGTCACTCCGCAAGGCGGTACCCAGCTCATTTTGCCATTTTGATTCTACAATTAGAAGTCTACTCTCATAGCCGTCATCCAAGAGACCTTTATTTTAAATAGTTAACCCCTGAAATTTAAATGAACAATTGTGGTCAACCTTCAAAGTATTTTTGAATAGAGTACTGGACGCATTTTCTTTGCATTGTCTTGTAAGCGGTCAAGAATTCTCACATACAGTGACTTCCGGTATAGAGCTGCTGCTGTAAACTGCTGGGTATGGAACTCAAAACTCGTATTTAATTTTTAAGCAACAAAATCCAGCACCTTTCATAAAATACAGCATAAATTCAAAGCCTAAATAAATGTCAACTAGAAAATTATCTCATAGGAGGAATTTGGAGAAACAAGTTCTTGCTAAAAACAAAGAAAATTCAGATGTAGTCCTGAGCTCTCAAAACAATATAGTCAAGCAGTGGGAATCACTTGGTGAAATGGTTAGCATTGAAGAATTAAGTAATAATTCAAACAAGCATAAAATTAGCCAAATGCACACAAACATTTTCAAAATAAGTTGAACATTAGCAGAAAGTATTCTAACAAACAACACCAAGTTTAGAGAAATGGAGGAAGCCCTCAGTAAGCATTGTGATGAGACTGGAGAACTGTACAAGAACAGACTAGAAGTGAAGGAGAGTATAATGGCACAAGAGACAAAGCAGGATCTGTTAGAACAAAGACTGATTGAATTTGAAGATATGTTATACTTACTGGACCTGCAGTGAAGCTGCCACAGTCATGTGTCTCTCAGCTGGACTGCAGTTCAGTCATGTGTACTCAATCAAACGTCCCTGCAGGAAAATCTATCACAGTGTAAAAGCATTGAATGCTCCTGTTGAACTCCATAGTACAGAGAGAAGGTCACATAAGAAATAATGCCTGTGATGACCCTCTGCATGCGCCCCAAATGGTTAAAAGGTAAACAAGTCAAGGGCTATAGCTGATTGGTCAAAGTGTGTACTCAGGCTGTGAAGGATCCTGTTGTAAACAGTTATCTGTTGCTGAGAGATTAAGGATAGCCAAAGCAGAAAAAGAAAAAAAAAGGATGGGCAAGGTGAAATTCTGGCACTGATATCTGATCAGCAGGTGGTCAATATCTAACTCAATAATAATAGTTTCACTACTCTTCTGAGTTCAAAATCTAAAGCATTTTTTTATTGAAGAGGCAATTCAATAATGAGCATCGCTCAAGATGGACAACATCCACTTTACCTTTAACCTTATATAAACAGGAAGAAAATAATTAACTTGATATTTCCCAGGCAATGCATATCAAGAGTGAATTTCTAGAAGAAAGGAATAATTAAGGCCTCTTTTAGCAAGCATATAATCCCTCCATCCTCAGGAAAGGAAATCCAACCCAGAAAATACATGGAAGCATGATAATCCATTACAGCCCCTTGGTTTAGGGGCAACAACAGCCTTCTCACACTCACTGGGAACAAAACCATACTTGTAACAGTTCCTGGAACATATCAGTTAAACATGGAATCAGCAACAAGTTTTTTAAGAAGCCATTCATGTAATATGACCCTGCAGAAGAAAACTGCTTATTTTGAATAACACCCTAGAAATTGTGTCTCAGGAATTAGGACCTCGCTCATACATACCATTTTTTCGAGCTGTAGCTTAGACATCTAGTGTAACATGCTATCCCCAGATCTGTGTCCTTCAACTCTAAGATGAGGATAAAAAAATAGGTCCATTCTCTGATCTGGCACTTTTTCCATAAGGACCAAGTGATGTCAATTTTCCCCAGTCTTTACCTGCCAACATTGTTCACCTTAAGAGAAAGTTAGAAACTAAAACTGGCATAAGCACTTTTTGTTGTAATATTTTCTATACAATTAGGGAAAATATCGTAGCATAAAAAAATCATGTAATATTTTGGGATGTACTTTTTAACCCAGCTTCTGTGGGAATTTACCTTGTCTTCTTATCCCAAAAGGTTATTTCACATGTTGAATTTACTGTTTAAAGTGGGTTTATTTAATGACAAAAAAAATGTCATGTGTGTTATTGGCATTTGTCAAAGTTATTATAGGTTCATAGGTGTGTACTAGGCTAATGGCCCTGGAGCCTTTACAAGCCTAGCCCATAGGATTACCCTGGCATCTTGCCACCCGACATTAGTTCCCAGTTTCTCTGTCGAGTAGAGCAGCTGGAGTGATCCCCAGGGTGAATTTTCTATTTCCCATCCACTCATCAAGATTTCTCTTAAAGAGGCCCACTGAGGTTCTCTGTTTGACATATATGGGAAGTCTGTTCCATAGCATGCGCAGTCTCTGGGTTATGAACCTGTCCCTCCAGCATGTTCTGTTGATTGTGGTAATGAGGTTCAGGTGTCTGGAGCATGTGGTGCAGAGGGATTTGGGATTTCTTTAGATGTAGCATTTCTAACAAAGCTGGGTTAGACATGGCTTTGTAGGTCAAGCAGAGATCGCCTCTAAGTAGGCAATATGAGACAGACAATAGTTGGAGTTTTTTGAGTCTGTCCATTTAGGACAAGTGTTAAAGGCCTAGGATCATCTTTGTGAGGTACTTTTGTGGCCTCTCCAGTTGTTGCAGGTGTCTAGTGAGGTACATGCCAAATGGGACATTGTACTCGATGATTGGCCTAATGAGGGAAGAGTAGAAGGAAACAATGGCCTCTTTCTTCCTGGATGCAAAACCCTTAGTAATGAGATGTGTCCGACAGAAGGACTTTCTGACCACAGTGGCAATGTGGTGGTCAAAAGAGAAGTTGCTGTCAACCTGTGTTCCCAGATCTCTTATAACAGCTTCTGTGTTAGGTGGACTACCATCGATGTGGTAATTCATGGGAACTGATTTTTTCCCGAAGGGGGTGATGACACATTTTTTGGCATTGAGCTTAAGGCCATGGTTCTGACACCAGTCATTGGTCTCAGTGAGGCCTTTCTGCAGGATGTCAACATGACTTGGGGAGTTAATAATAGCTCCCAACTTGCAATCATCTATGAACTTTGTCAGCCAGAATCACTTCATTTTGGCCTGGACTTCAGAGAAGTAGATACCAAACAGGAGAGGACCCAGGACCGAACCCTGTGGGACTCCACTCGTGACTGGTTGGCAGTCTGACTTGGAGTCAGCTACTTTCACACTGTGGGTTCTATCTGTGATCCAGTGTGCAACCCACCTAGTGATATAGGGGTTGATGCCTAGCTTAGTGAGTTTTTCTATGATTCCAGAGTAGGGAATGGTATCAAAGGCCTTGGCCAGATCAAGGTACTCTGTTTGAACTACCTTGCCGTCATCCACAGCTCTGGTGACTGACTCATAGAAGTCAAACAGGTTGAGCAGGCATGATCTGCCCTTCACAAAACCAAACTGTGTGGGATCCAGAGTTTGGAGATTCCCTATATCCTTGTTTATTAGGTCCATGATGATGCATTCCATAACTTTGCATATCAGACTCGTCAGGCTAATGGGGAGATAGTACCCAGGGTCTGTAGTCACTACTCCTTTGTGGAGAGGGATGACTGTAGCAGTGCGCCATTTGGTAGGGAAAAAGCCTGAGGTGAGGCTGTGATTGAACAGGACACACAGGTGGGGTGCCAGTTCACTCTGTAGTTAATGTAGAACACAGACAGGGATATTGTCATGTCCCATAGAAGCTGTATTCTTTGCCTTGGACAGTGCTGTTTTAACCTGTGCAGCAGTAATACTGAGTGCCTGGCAATCTACTGATATTGTGATTGGTCCTTTGAGGGGGGAGAGGGGTAAAGTTAGCTAGCCACATAGCATTGAAAAAAAAGTAAGTTTAGTCCAGAGTTATTGATATTTATCAGTGTTATTAGCCAACAATTACTGAACTTTTGTTTGTAATTTAAATAATCTACTTTCTTTTGGCTTCAGATTTTCAAAATGGCATCTATATGTGCCCACCTCTTTGTCTATGATACTGCGTTCTACAGTTTACCCCAAATCATACAAAATGACTGTAAAGTCAATTTTAGACAAAAATAGCACAAAAGGAGGTAGGATTAATGGGTAGATAAGAAGAATTTTATTTAAAGACACTCCATAAAAAAGGAAAAAAACTTCCAAATGGACTTTGAATGAAATGTTGCAGATATTAAAAAAAAAAAAGAAAAATCAATCAAAAGACATTGAAAAAAATATTAACCACGTAATAGTCTTCCAAGACAGCAACCTATAGTAGCATATTGAGACATCTCTATCGCTCTGTATATAATTGCAATGATCACATACTACCTTTGTTGCCATTCTGTAAGTAGTCTCGTTTATATTCACTAATGTGGGGACAAGGTCCCAGAAAACTGAATGTGATATTTTAAGCTAATCCATTATGTGTCATTGTCATCTCATGTCTTAGAACAGAAACACCATCCTTCATGTTTCACAGTATAATATAATATAATATCATATACCAAACAAGTCAAAAAGCTGCAACACCAACAAATCCACTAAAACAAAGCAGCAAACAGGCAGGGAAACCGGCTGAAGACACCAACTCACAATAAGGAAAACGAACCCGTCAATGGTCAATGAACCACGCTCCTGTAGAAAACAGTTTATTTCTAACGTATCACAACTGTAGCAACGTTTTCGTTGTTAAAACAACTTCTTCAGATAAAATCCACTCTTCTCCACGAATTTTATACAAGAGCCTACTTAATTGATTAATTACATAATTAATACATAAAGCAAAACATACTGAATAAAAATTCCCAACAAGAGTGCATTTCAAACACTAGAATATTCACAAAAATTCAATAACTTTGAATATTATATGCATCAAAAATTGTACATATTTATATGCATAATCAATACCTCCTAAAATCATGTTGAATATGAAATAATTATCACTTAAAATAAAAATGCCTAAATGTTATATTGCTGCATCAGCATGGCTCTGTACAAAATGATCTATGTAATATATTATATATTTTCAACCAGTTATGCTGAATGTAACCAAACACAATATTGAATAACTTTAAAATATATACATATGTAACCACAAATGATAGGCAAAAAGTTACATTTAAAATCTTCATGTGTGCATTTTAAAAATATTGTATATATGCAACACAAAACAGTAAAATCCATCTGTACCTTACAGTTGTTCTGCTTTCAATTTTAGGTAAGGGGCAATAGAAATGGAATCATTCAACCCGGGGGGGCTTGTTTGATTCCAAAAAAATCTGCCAACATGTTTCTTTATGAGACAATAATGCAGGCCAATTGCCTCCCCTGTTGCACTGTACAACTGATTCCAAGACAAAAAACTTAAATGTTGCTCCTTCACAGACTATAGTGTGCCTGTATAATGCATTGGTGTTGACTTTTCTTTGAATATCATAGACATGCTCATATACACGCCTCCTTAGCTGCCTCTCCGTCTTGCCCACATAGAATGCCTGGCAAGAACGGCAGACAGCTAGGTACACTAAACCTTTGGAGTTGCAATTAAAAAAATTGTTTGACCACAATCTCCTGTTTCTACTTTCCAAGTATATACTTTCCTGATCCATAATATACTTGCATTGTGTACAACACCCACAGCGAAACGTCCCTTTCCTCGGCATGTTCGTACCCCTCAACCTGGAACTTTGTTCTAATGTCCTCTTTACATTAAACCCTTTTCTATATACAGTTTTGCAGGCTAGATCTTTGAGATTAGTCAAATCAGTGAATTCCCTGAAGTCACGGAATTCTTTTTCAATAATATATCTAATCTGTCCTGCATGTTCACTATATTGTGTAATAAACAGCTGATCAGGGCCCGATTTGTCAATAGATCTATAAGATAGATCGCCTTGTAAATCCGTCTTGGTCTTCCCTAAAATGGGGGCAAACCTGCTTGTTCTGAATTTCCTGACTTCGTCATACACAGAATTGATCAATCCAACAGGGTACCCTCTATCCAGAAAAAATGACCTCAATTTGTCCCCCTCAATGCCAAAATCATGATCTTCTGATGTCATACGGGACACCCTTACAAATTGTCCCTTTAGAATGGATCTTTTTTGAAATTTTGGGTGTGAACTTGAATAGTGTAGATACCCATTAGAGAACGAGGGCTTCCTATAAATACAAGAACTAAAACGTTCACTCATTTTACTAAGGGTAACATCTAAATAGTTAACCTGTTTAGCAGATACACTATGAGTGAAACGTAAAAAATCCGTTGTAGTATGTAGATAGGCAACAAAATCTTCTATAAGATCTTGTGGCCCAATCCAAAAGATGCAGATGTCATCCAGGAATCGAGTATAGTGTATCCAATACTTGGAAAATTCACTATGCACAACAAATTTTTGTTCCCAGACTGACAATATAATATCTGCATACGTGGGAGCACAATTGGCTCCCATAGAGACCCTGAAATCTGCTGAAAATATTCCCCAGAGAAATAGATGTAATTATACTTAAGTACCATTTCCAATAGATGTAAAACCAAATGAACATCGTTATTGGTAACACCCATACAGGCCCAGAACGCTTCCTCCATCCATTCTAGCCCAACACTGTGGGGTATCACTGAGAAAAGATCGACCACATCTATTGTAACAAAAAATATATCAGGCCTAAAAAGGTCAGGAGAAACCCCTCGCAAAAATTCCCACGAGTCCTTAAGAAGGTACTCTTGCTTTCCCCACAATTGTTTCAACTTCCAATCCAGAAATTTTGATAAATTGTGGGTCTTGGACCCCTGAGCTGCAACAATCGGGCGCATGGGAGGATCATCCACATTTTTGTGAACCTTGGGTACCCCAAAAATAACGGGCACCTTAGGATGGGTGTTTTCCAAAAAATTATAGAGGTCTACTTCAATAATTTCCTGATCCAAAAGATCTTTAAGCGCCAGGTCGATGTTTTTATAGGAAATATTTACCTCATTCAAAGAAACTGTAGTATACTTGGTACTATCCAACAATAGGCTATGCATTTTAGCCTCGTATATCAATTGGTCCATTATAACCGTGCCACCCCCTTTATCTGGTTCCATCACTCGGATACTGGGATTACCCCCTAGCTCATCCAAGAGGGTGGCCTCAGCCATACTTAAGTTTGAGGTGTATTTAACTCTTCCCACCTTCCTCCGGATGTGTTGTTCAATCCTATTTTCCAAATTTTTTAACTGGGGGTGTAAAGGGGGGTTGTATGTACTAGATTTTTTAAGGTTAATTCCATGTGGTTGAGAAGTATTTCCAAAAATATGTTGCAAATTTAATTTGCGAACAAAAAGTTTAACGTCCAACATGGTATTAACCAAACTGCTCCCCCTACTAGGCACGAATTTGAAACCTTTAGTGAATAAAGAAAACCAAGTATCAGAAACTACAATATCACTATAATTGTATATGTGATAATCATTGAAAGAATACTTAAAATAGTTTCCTATAGGGGTAATAACAATCTGTTCCAAACCTACCAGTCCTCCCTCTGATAATATCATATACACCATTATTTGCCACCTTACTTGACTGTTTTTACATTATTAGATATCATTACCTTCCCTTTGTTGATCGGTTAGGTAAAATGGTCTTTGGATCCTTTTCAGCCTTCACCCAAGCTCAGATACACAGGATTATAGAGATTGTAAACAGTTATTGAGTAGATTTTATAGCAGCTATCATCCACCTTTACAAACTTTTTTAAATAGTAAAAACTGACCATGCAGGCCTTCATTTCAGGAGTCTAAGACAGTGCACCTTCAGAAACTGACCATGCAGGCCTTCATTTCAGGAGTCTAAGACAGTGCACCTTCAGAAACTAAACTGAAGTTTACAGCCTAAATAATCTTCAAGTTTTACAATTTGATAACACTCCCTGGATCAACACCTGTAATAAAGATCTGTAACACTTCACATTTGGGAACTGTTTGAATCATCTTGCCCAAAAAATATTAACTAGTTATACATTTAAGATGATGACAGGTAACAGACACCATTCACCCCTTGGCTGAATGTTAAATTTAATAAGCAATATGACACTGACCCCCAAAATATCATTTAATAGGGTAGCAAAAAATTAAAACATGTTAGTATGTATTTGTATAGAACAAAAGTGCTTAGCCTAAACCCTACCAAAGTTCATTTTAAATTTTGTTTCTATGGTTGCTTTGTTTGTTTAATTCACAATTACTTATTCATGCTAATCCAGCATAATTAGAGCTAGAACCCCAAATGACATAATCTCCTTCTGCCCACCCATTAGTATTAATGCTATAAACATGGCTGTATATGTTTAACCTTCGGAAACAAACCTTAAAACAATATTTCTTTTTAAATGCTGCAAAATGAACTTTTATTTTCATACAGAAAGGTGTTTGTATGCACAAAGACGAATGAGAACACTTTTGTGTGTGAAAAGAGAAGTTTGTTTTGTACATTAAAACTTGATCTTTGTGGCTAAAGGAGCTAATCCACAATCTAATGGACAGATAAACTCATGTTTACACTTGAATCATAAACCTTTTGTAGTGTAATTTAAGCCAGAATCTGGAACCCCAAAAATGACAGCTTAGTGTCACTTCTCTTTTCTGAAAAATAGGGGAGCTGAGTGGTGATCATCTTATCTTTAAATCCATCTCAGCATTAGAGCTGAACCGTTAGATTCTTGATATCATCAGAACCCTTAGATTCTGTAGTGTCTAAGTTTGTAACTTAGAAGTTGAAGTAAAAAGGAAGAATTAAAATTCTGATGCACCCTGGCATGATCTTCTAACTTTTTGGCTTGCTATTGTGAATGCAGTTTGTGCCTGCTGTATTTTTACTCTGAACATTTATCTTGTCAGTAGTTTGTGCCTGCTGTATTAGTACACTGCACATTTTTTGTTAATAGTTTATGCCTGTTGTATTTCTACAATGAACATTTTTTCTTGTTAGCAGTTTGTGCCTGTTGCATTTCTGCAGTGAAATGTTTTCTTGCAGGTACATATTTGTAATGTTTAAAGATGCTATTATTGTTATAACAATAAGTTATACAAGTCTTCTGCCACTTGTTCAAAAGACAATATTTTCTTCTGGATCATTCCCATTATTACATATTCATGTAATACAATTCTGCATTGTACATTTGGAAATATTTTGTTTCATCTTCACCATACATTGGTTTTGAACTTTTTATCTGCGACTTTGAAATTCACATCCTGCTGAAATTTATTTTATTTTGAAATGTTGGTCTTCTATTTGCAGAGAAATGTTTTTATTTTTGCCTGTACTGAACTCCCAGGGAGTGGAGTTGGGGTTGCTGTTTTATTTTCTATGTTTTGTACTTGGATTTATTTACTTCCCATGGTTGAATAGAAAGAGAACAACAGAACAACTGAAGTTACTTTTGATGTTTTTTGTGCTGATCCTGGATTTTTAGAATATTAGCTTAAACATTGATTTCTGTCTTTGCTAGATAGGAGGCTCACTTTACTTTGTTGAGATCTTCTAACATCTGCAATTTTTCATAGAGACTGACAGTTTTTCTTATAGTGTACTTCATCTGAATACAGTTTTATCTGCTCTGTTTTCACCGCTCTACCTGTGAATAGCTTTTTGTTCACTACAGTCATTGCATGTGTGCTGGTTTGAACTAAATCAATAAATATAGGCACCTTATGAAAGTAAAACTTTATTTAGGCATCTTTCTTTTTGCTAGATGTTTAAAGATTCTGTTCTTTTGTTCTTGTTGCCATGGTGACAGCTTGAATAAATATTTGGGCATGTACTCAGGGCAACATCGTCCACTCTGTAACTGCAGTCTGTGCTTGCATTGTATCTACAATGAGCTTTCTTTTGTTAGTGGAGTTTGTTGTATAAGAGTAATTTCATTTTAAATGAATGTCTGCATTTAGATTATGATAGTATAACTTGATTCAGGCATCTCTATTTTTCTTCTAGATTGTTTAAAGACACTGTTTGCTGTCATGGCAAAATCTTGACTACTGATAAATTGGTATGCACATTCTTGGGACATTTTTTCACTGCTTATAGTTTGTGCCTGCAGTATTTCTATATTTAACATTTTCTTGTTAAGTGAACTTTTTCTACCTCTTGACTTTATATTTGCTTTTCTGCAGGTGTATTACTCTTATTTGTATCAAATTTCTTCTGAATTTAGTTTTCTCTTAATCGTAGATATAACATACACTTTGTTATCAAAACTGCAGATCTGATATTGTCATTTTCATTCATTCCTCAGCTTTTGGGTTCAGATTTGACCCTTGAATCTGACTCGACCACTTTTTTACAGCTCGTGGACACTGAGAGTTATCAAACTCTTCCCTTACCCATAATGCACCAGTTTCCCACCATACCTCATATCTCATTTGCCACTTTTGCATTCAGATGTTGGTCACTGTTATCAATCTCTAGTATAGCTAGTGTTTAGTGAGTAATTTAAAGTTTTATCTTTTATACCTTTTGCATTTTTACCTAATAGAACCTTCTTATCCTTTTAACTTTATCTTCTCTTGCCCTTGTTACACTTTTTTGTGTATTTTCCTTAATTACCATTGCTGGTAATTCTTTCTGTTCTTCTACCTTTTAGGTAGATCTCTTTTGTTTACCATTGTTGGTAATTTTTCATAGTTTATTTAAAAGGAAAAGAAAAAAAATACTATTTTGAAAAAACCTTTGGGTTTTAAAAATGTAAGGTCTGCAGCCATAAGATCCTTTCCTCAGATGCACATGAGTTATCTGTGTATTGTTTAGGCCCAACCCATTTGAAATCTGTATGTGACATATGTAAGGGCTTTAATCCAAGGGCCCTTATTGACCAGAAAAATAAATTAACATTAAGTGGATTAAAGCCATCATCATAATCTGATATGGCATCTGGGGCTCAAACCCCCAAGAAAGGATATAAAAATGAGGCTTAAAAAAATGTCCATTGGACCTGTCAGGCTCTTCTACTCCAAGCTTGGAGCCACCTTCTAAAATATCTAAATCAGCAGATCTGACTCCTTTGGATCCAGAGACCAAAATCTCCGATATGATTTCTTTAGATCCCAAATCTAAAGCCTCAGATCCGACCCCATAAGGTCCAAAGAAGCACAAAGATGGCTATCCTCAGATATTTTGGATCCAATAACCTCCTGTCTCCCATCTCCTTTCCTGGGGAGACACACCACTCCAGGTCCTCATCCATTGCTTCCTCTTCTCAGTCCTCCAGATGTTTGGCCGAAGCAGATATGGATAAGATGATGAGGAAATTTCTCTTGATGCTACTTCAAATGGGGGTTCTCCCGGCTCGTACCCATCATGTCCGGAGACCTTCATAAATACTACACCACCTATTTTGTCTCCTTCTCTGATCCAACCTTTGATTTTGAGAAACTGAGAATCCCCTATCCATCCATATCTGATTTGAAGTTCATTTCATTGTATCTTCTAGTTGGGTACTGTCTCTGAGTGGACCAGCTCCAAGCTTGTTGTAGCTGGATGACTCTCAGAGCTGTAACATCGGTATCAGATCAAGGGAGTTGGAGTTGACTCTGAGACTGTCAGAGACATCTCTACCCTTGAGAGCCTTGGCCTTTGACATCTTGGCTCTGAACCCTGTTTTGAGTGGTTTGCATTTTGGTCAGAGGGAGTCAACAGATAGGAAGCATGCCTTCATGGAGCCATCGACCCCCCCCCCCCAAGGAATTCTACTTTCAAGGTAGTGAAGAGAGTTTTTTCTGCTCCAAGAAAAGGGACACATTCACCTTCCTTGGCTTCCACTTCCCAGACCTAGCTGTCTTTGTTTCAAGAGCCTCAACTTCCTAGATATGGCTTTGTAAGGACCATTCTCCAGGGTCTTCTGGACTCTTCTCCTTCAACCTCCCAAATGTAGTAGCTAGGGAAATCTACCCATATAGCTAATGTTACTGCAGCAGCGATCAATATGATGAACATAGTGCAGTTGTGTAAGTAGAATTACCATAACAGTAGAAGTTTGAATTATTACTGCTGTAGTACATGTTCCCTACTACCCTCTCCCTTGTTTTTTGGTACGTTATGCCACAGAGTGGTTGTTTATTTTTGTTTTTCATAGCATTTTCCTTGCAGGAAAGCTCTGAAAGGCTTGGTGCCCAGACAGCTCAGCTTGAGCTGCCTGAGAGTTTGATTTTGTGGAAGGTGCCCTGAAGCTTTGGAAGCTGACCGGCTGTTATACCGTTGGCAGGATATAGCCAATACAGCTAAGGCTACTGCAGCAGTGACCATTCAGACATTTACTGTTATGGTAAGTTTATTTACACAGCTGTACTATGGTACTGGATGCAGGAAGAGCTATGTGTTATTTCATATTCATATTTTATACTAATTAGATGATCAGTTTTTTGGCTGGATGTACTACTTTTCAAGAGCATTTGCAGGTTGAGAGGTTTGTACCCTATTAGGAGTTGTTAAGCCAAAATAACTCCAACAGTAGTCAAAACTCAAAACAGAAGTCCTAAAACTACAAATTGACAAGAGGAATGAACTATCTACCCTCTCTCAGAAATGTAACAAAATTCAAACAACTCCTAAATAAAGTACTACCATACACAAATGAAAATAAAGGTATAATAATACTTGGGGGGGCTTTAACATAGACCTTATCAAACTTTCCAGCCCCAAAGTCATAGACTTCATACCTGACAAAGGTAAAGAACCCACCAGACCCAGTTTTTGATCTAGTAATCATTTTCTTCTAAGCAAAATAATAACTAGTATACCACATAAGTTAGACAAAATCAGTATTGTTCTAATAGGTAATGATTATTGCCCAATAACATTCAATGTGCTTTTAATAACAAGATTCCCCAAATTAAGTATCTTCTGACCAATAATACACACTAAACAAACTGCAACACCAAAACAAGAAGTATCAAAAATAAACTATCAGCCTCTTCTATAGCTATATAGTAATAACACCAGTGCAACTGTTTTCTCAATGAATGAAACTTAAATGAAACTGCAAGAAAATGCATCCCTAAAATCATCAGATATTTCAAGCACAATTCCAAAAAAATGGCTAATGAAATATTAATGTGCTTGGATTATCTGGTGATTGCATGCAGTTTGCACAATACATGTATGGTTACAGTGAAGTTGCTTGTTAATTAAGAAACCTTACTAAAACAAAAAAGTAGTAACACCTCTATCCCATGAAAAAGGAACAAATTTACTTCCCTAGGAAACCTTGCTAAGAAACAACCAGAAAACACAAAGCAAGCTTTCTGACCACAACACAAAACTCTTTCAAGCACTTACCTAAACAACTCTGGAATGTGGTTAACAGTATCACAGACTAATCTAAAAATGCAAACCCATTTCCCCACTTCATCGAACTGCTTTATCCCTATAGGTTTCCTCAAAAATTGTCTATATTGAACCCACTAATTCCATTGGCTATAGCCCCCCTACCCCATATATACTACCACAGTATTTCATAACCATGCTGAACAAAGAAACAGAGAACTATATTGACAAAATCCCTGCTTATACTCCCTAGGAAAATATGGATTTCTACCATGGCTTGTCATGCTTTGAAGAGAACATACACATTCTATCCCTTTTTCTGCCTCACTACTCACATAATGACTGATCAAACAATACAAGCCATAATGAAACATATTTCAAGTTTACCCAAGTCGAAAACCCAAAAAAAGTAAGACAAATATCTATCCTTCCCATCTTCAGAAAGTTTTTTGAAACTCATAAAATATTGCGTTCTTTCCACACATTACTATGGGTTTTGTTCAGGATGAAGCACTATGACAGCCCTTTACACCTTTACCAACAGCAGCAGACATATTATGGGCATAGGCCTCTTTACTGGCAGCCACATAGGCCTCTTTACTGGCACAGTATTAATTGCGCTCCCCAAAGCCTTTGATCTTGTGTATCATGAACTGTTACTGAATTCTCTCCTTAATGTATGGACTAGCTGTAGCCAAATTCAAAATCTTATTCACCTCTAGACCATTCAATGACTCCATCCTCTCCTTAGATAAAGGCCTTCTTCAGGTCACAGTTTTATCCCTGTTGCTATTTTCCCTAATTATAGATAATTTAGGAGCAGATCTATCATAACTCAGTATCTTATTACACAACATTGTCATGGTCATCTAAAGGAGTCATTCATCCCCCACTAGCATGAAAGAAACAACTGGAAGATGACTTCCCCCAAGTTACCAATTGGCTCACCTATAACAGGTTCATCGCAATACTCAAAAACAAATCTGTGATTTTTGGAACAAAGCAAAGACTCACAATCATCCCACAAAACTGGACTACACTATTTCGCAACAAGGAACTTATAGAAATCCCCCAGTAATTTAAATATCTGTCAGTCTGGCTAGACCAAAATCCTGTGCCATATCAACATAACAAAATCAAAGATTAACTAACTACTGTTTTGATCAAACTATCTCACAATTTCTATTCAAGAAAGTAGAATGGTCATTGCTAACCTTAAATATGGACTGTCAATCACTGCCAACACCTCAAAGAAAATGCTAACATCTCTTCAAAGCAATGATAAAAGCATTTGTAGATTCATAAACCTACCCCTCCCCACCTACCCACCCACAAAAAAGAACACCACTGCACATTATTGAGAAAAACAATAATATTTTGCTGGCAGAATGATCAAAAGAACACCCAGTTGCAAGCTAAATTTGGAATCCTTTTTCATCCCACCTTTGCTCACCCCCAAAGAACAAACTTTATAGCATGGATCACAAAATTAATATCTATTCCTTCCAAGATTTCCGTGCACAGTTCAAACAATTTCTAGTCAGCACTACTTGTAAATGCTTCTACCAAAGAGACACTACATAATCACCATATTACCATTTCCTGCTGGACATCCAACTTTCCTCTGAAATATAAACCAATTCAGCACATGATAAGTGGAACAATCCCCATGTCTCTCTCTCTCTCTTCCTTCTCAACATAAACCTATACACACCAACTATGACATCTCTGTTGCTACTGTCTCCCTTCTTCTACTCCCATCATATCTAATGCAAATAGTGCATATATAATATTTAACAAAGTGTTACTGTAATACTTAGGTCTAACATAGTTACAGAGCCCATTAAGAAGTTTGATTCAAATGAAATGTTCACTTATATACAATTGGAAACATGGTACAATGCCTAGACAAACTCGTTCTTGCATGTAAGATTTCATCTTTGTTATATCTTTATTATATGACTTAAATTGTTACAGAGATTATTAAGATGTTTTCACATTAAAATCTCTCTTATATACAACTGTAAATACAAGACAACACCTACACATACTTATCTTTTCATGCAAGATTTCGTCTTTGTTATCCCTGTATTTTATTATATTTTTATTATTTTTTTGCCTGTATTGACTTTCTCAGTCTGAATCTGAAAATATGCCATCTGTATTAGTGTTCTACCCTATAAACAAATTGTAATAAATATAATAAAAGAAAAGATGGTTTCAAATGCATTAATTTAACCTTCTAAAATCATGTCACTGTAAGAGTGCCTTCAGCATTGTCTTGAATATTTTGCCATGGCACAATGGCTTAAAGGGGATCAGTTGTATTAGTAGTCTTTTTTGTGGGGGGTGGGAGCACTGAGCAAGTTTTTGAATTGAAAGCCTAGGATCATAACATTTAGTTTTATTAAAGCAAAAATTCAGCCTCATAGTATGTACCACAAACTTTATACACTTGTAAAATTCTGTACAAATGCACTCATATGATTTACTGTTTTTCTGCAGAACCAGAGATACATTCTTAATGATGTCATACAGCGGTTACATTTCTTGAACTAGACTTTTACCTTTACTAGGTTGTCATGACAACAAACAGTAACACAGAGTTATATTTTTTCAGTGCCATTCCATTGATATGCAGTACAATATAAGGTTTGACTTGAGTCTCTTATGCAGTGTTTCTGAACTATAATTCAAAGATTATGGAATGCAGCTGTGCTATGATGTGATAACAGCAGAATTATAAAATCTCCACAGACTACAAAACTCATTTTTTTTGTTTCAGAGGTGAAAGAACCATAAAATATGTATCTTCAGTTTTGCAGAGACAGCAGATTAAAATGAATGTGATAGGACTGTAAAGAAATTTAAAGAAGTTAACAGTAGTGCAGCTATAAGTGAACTATAAATGAGGCAAAAAAACACCATTTTGTATTATTATTATTATTATTATTTGTAATATGCACTCTGAGCATTTATGGAATATAGAATGCAAAACAGATTTTTCTGCTATGTCAATATACAAATGCTTATAGGTGACTTTAGCTTTATTTTCCACATGGTTATCATTTAAATATTTTTTTCAACAGTTTTGCCTGAAGGTAGTTTTATAAAGATTCAAGCAAATGCAATACACATTTTAGTTGTATGTCATAGATTGAAAAGGCTTGTAACACAAGCAGAATGAGCTCAACACAAAAAAAAAAAAATATCTGGTAATGGAATTAACTGTGAGGGTTGCTGTTGCAACATGATTTCCTCTTGAAACATAAATCTTTCATGTACCAAACATTCAGTATCAGTGCACATGCACCTTTGTTTGAAAGATGATACAACTGCTACAGAAAAAAGTCTTTCTTTAGTCTTTACCAAAATATTTTCTCTCTTCAATGGACAAGCAAGTAGATCTTTAGGACAAATCTTTCCACATTTTCCTGTAACCTTAAGTAGACAGACTGTGAATAAGATTTAATTAACGATAAAATAGCACCGAAATTTAATCAGAGAAGTCAGCATGCATACATATTTGTACTTAGGTTCATAGGTTGGTACTAGGCTATCGGCCCTAGGGCCTATACAAGCCTAGCCATAACAATTCCCTGGCTATTTCTTCCTACAGTATTTACTTACATGCTCACACAGATGCTTGCACACACACACACGCGCACATGCCACACACACACACACACACACACACACACACACACACACACACACACACACACACACACACAAACACACACACACACACACACACACACGCACACACACACACACACACACACACATACACAAGCACACTGCAAATGCCAGCCACTCATAGAATTACTCAGTGTGAAAAAACACAAGCTGAACTGAATGGTACATGAGAAGATAAGCCCAGGAATGAAGAAGGACAAGAAAGATCAAAAGAGAAATAGAAAGTGGTAGAAAATGGAGGCAGCACGATAAAGCTGATAATCAGTGGACTGGGAACCCCACTTCCACAGCTAAACAGAGCTTCTGAGTAGCCACCACATATAAAAGGGGTATGGCTCTGTGGCTGTGGTACAGGGGAATGTGTCTTTTCATGGTAGAGATGGAGACAAAGACAAGCAGCACTAACCTATAACCTGTATAATGGGCGTGGGGTTGAAGAACGTGTGTGTGTGTGTGTGTGTGTGTGTGTGTGTGTGTGCACGCGCACACACATATGCATCTGTGTGTTTCTTGAGATGCAAAACATTCCTTTCTGTAACTGTAGTTGTGGCTGACAGTGTCCTTGTCATGGAGCGGATGCTAGGCTACCAGCTGGTGGACCTGTCTGTGACACAAAAGGTGATGACTTGTAACTTCACAGACAATGATTCCAATGGTAGTCATTGATACATACTGCTCTGCTAATGCTGATATCACTTCTATCACTTTAATATGCATGAAGCTCCTGTACTCTAGAAAATCTTGGTGTTCATAATAAAAGACCACTAAGTCCCATAGTGCTAGTTTTATACATTTCTGAAGCACACCACCATGTTTGATTTCCTTATTTCTACACACAGTTGTTCTCTTTAGCATGCAAACATTTATATGCTATTATAACAATAATCAATGACTGGGTGTGGTATATTGAAGATTTACCCACGGTTGGTGTGGTTTAATCATGAGGGCAACCATGGGTAAATCTTCAATATATCACACCCAGGAGTTGGTTATTGCTATTATACAATGACATTATTTAAGAAAAAAATGACTTTCTTTTCTTAAATAGTGTCTTTGTATAATGGCTCTGTGGTATTCTTCCTCTTTCTTTAGGTACCCTGCTGTAATTCTGATGTAATGCGTATGCATATGGGACTTACGTTCCCACACTTACACAGTACATCAGTATTTGGAAAGGAAGCAACAGAGAAAGGAAGATCTCCTTTGCTTCTTTATCTAAAAAAAAAGTTTGAAATCGTCCGTTGACACGAGAGGGACAGGGCAGAAATACAAGCAAAATCAGGTACTTTTGCATAAAGTAGCTGGTTTTCCTTGTGTTTCTGCCCTGTCTCTCTCATACTTCTGTGCTGTCTAGATTTCAAATTTCATACTTCTCGAACTGGAAAGCCATAGCACATATTAATAGAAGAACATCCAGGTGACTCGATTTTTTTCTATTGGAATATACTGGATTTTACAACAGACACACTGGTTGGGCTGACCAATCAATGTGCACGTTTTTGAATGTTAGTGGATGGTCATTCTATAATATAAGTTTTTTACATAAGATGTATCCAATGCTAATTCTCTTGTAGCACAATCTTGCAACATATCTTTGAATCACCCCCTCCCCCCTTCCTGTGAATTTCTGCTTACTGCACTGTTTCACTTAATGTTGTTTTTCTGAGCTCCTCCCACTGTTATGCTTGGTAAAGCAGTTCCAGTCTTATGATCTGTAAGAAGACTTAGGAGATTTTTTTTCTGCAGAACCTACATGGCTTTAGAAAGCTGTTTTTCAACTCTGATACTCCTAGAATAATGAAGTTGTAAATCATTGTAATAGACTACATGCTTTACTGCAATCTGTTTAGTGTAAAACAATTAAATTGTCTGTTAATTACATCTTTTAAATAAGAATCTGCCTGAGTATGTATTTGCAGCCTGTATAATGCAGGCTATTAAGACTGTGAGGCCTGATAACATAAAAAAGATGAAACTAGCAGTTTTACTTGCTGTGCTGTTACAGTTAGAAAGAAGTCTATCATGCTTAGTTCCTTTTACAGCAATGCTCCTATTTACATGATAATACTTATGATTAAATAAATTTATTTTATTTGATTGCGAAGTGGTTAGCATAACATCTAAATAAGCACATGTTGTTAATAAATATTCAGTAACAGTTCAGATTTCTTTAATATCTTGAATTCTGTAGTATTGGTATTGACTTTTTTGTGCTTTTTCACGGAAGACTTTGTTAGTTTCTTTGTGGTATTTTATAATTTTTACCCATATAGTTAAAAAATAAATAAATAAACAGCTGTTGTTCTGACCTTCTGCTGAGTTTGTGACACAAGTTTCAGGAAAGGGTTATGTGGGATGACTTGCACATTTCCATATATGACTTAAGTGAGTCAGAAAGCGTTGTGCAAGCTATCAAGTGTGAAGCCTGCTCCTGCCTCTAGAATCAGAGTAATTATTGCCCTTAACATAAAGTAGGACGTATAAATTAGCGGAACTTAACTGTAAGGTATGCCCAATTTGAAACCACCCCCCCCCCCCATTAATGAAGTATGCACAGATGTAAGGCAAGCGATACTGTAAGCTTAGAAAAATTAAATATCACATTATAGTTTGTGGTTGTGTCATAGATTTCTGTGCATTGTGGTCAAATTATGTAATGGTTGAACTTCAGCAGATCGACAGTTATGTAATTCAGGGGTTTCTCCTCTTTATACAAGAGTGTGCAATCCTGGAGTTAGTATATTTATTTTCTGGGGGTGTGAGATAAAGTTGATTTTTGTTTTATTTTTGGTAATTGTAAATGTAACCTGTTGGTTTACATTTGTGATTACTTTTTAGATGATTTAGTTGGCAATAATGATAATCACTTATGAGTTTGTTCAATGTTTTGTGTTTTGAACAATATCATTAGTGATTATTCATTTTATATATAGTCTCAGCTTTTTTTCAAAAATTCAGGAAGACTAATTGTGAAAAGATTTTTCAGCAAGTTGTGAAACCTGACAGCTTATGATATTATTATGCTTCAAGAAGCGTGCATAGACATGTGGGATGTTAGCAAAACTGGAGTCTAGGTGGTTGTGGTAGTGGTGTGAAAAATGTGAAGAGGATTGTAAGAAAATAAGCAGCAATAACCAACATATTCAAATGGAATTAAGAATACCATAAAAGGGTTCATTAGGCAATCTTTAGTATTGTCTGTTTGTTTACTTGCCTAGTTATTCCAGGAGTGTGAGCTCTCATTAGTTTTCTGGTTATGTTACATTTAATGACTAGATATATTTTCATGCTTCTAGCATAACATGCAAGACTAATAAAACAATTCAAGTTCTGTTTTTTAAGGTATATCGTTTTTGCTTGTTTATCAAATGTAACATAGAAGCTGAAATATTGAAAAAATGCAACTTGGCTTCCATATATGTGGGTGTATCTGAAATAGTTGATTACTCTTTTCTGAGTATCAGAAATTGTTACATAATATGTGGTTAAATTTACTATAGTGCTACCACAGGAAAGGGTATAGCATATGGGAAATTCTTAGGTATGCAAAGTATAGAAGGCGTCTCTCCCATTTTCCTTTCATTTGCTACTGTTTCTCAAGTTAAGAGGCTAAAGTTAGGTCTCAGAGTCAGCATATATAGTATCATATGGGATGTAGGGTCCTACCTACTGCAGAATACATTACTTGGGAATGTATTTTGTTTATATCTTGTGTTATGTGTTTTTCTATCTTTCAGTGATGAGGTGCTCAATCTACATGAACTGAGTGTTGAGTGAACAGGAGTCATTTTCGGTGCAGCCAATGAACTGTCATTTATATATATATATATATATATATATATATATATATATATATATATATATATATATATATATATATATATATATATTGTTTACCTTTTTATATGCATACTGCACATGTGTGAATGCCAAAAGTTCGAAAGGACTTTTTTCAAGCTTTCGGAAAGTCGGAAAAAAATGTTTCAAATGTACAATGAGCAAATGCACAGTGACATTTGCTCATTGCAGATTCGGCATTTAGGGTGCAGATTGCACTATAGTGGGGATCGAGAAATGGACCCTTTCGCCACTGTAGTGCACAGCCCCCCCACAATGGGGGTGTGGGGGCAAAGCCCCCCAATTAGTTTGAGTACATATTGCCTTCTGGAGAGTGTTAGTCACTGGTGTTGTAACCATGCATGTTTATTTTTTAAAATGTATTGTTTTGAAGTTTGAGGTTAAAATACAATATAAAACAAACAAATTGGGGGGCTACACCCCCCACACCAATGTGGGGGGCTGTGCCC